>NW_011887301.1:0-50165 GCF_000151315.2 Capsaspora owczarzaki ATCC 30864 | reverse complement strand
GGACAGTGTGAACAACGCGTGTGTGCTGACGAGAATGGAGGAACAGTCTTGGCACGAGTCGGGTTGACCATTATAACATCCAGGTGATTGCTGAAGCACTCAAAGTGAACAAGACGCTGACTGAGCTACGGTAAGGCATCTCACTTTGACTGATGCTGGTGAGTGGGTGATTCAGCAAAGTGCTCACTGATAGAGGGGGATGATCAGTCTGCGTGAGAAGCAGATCGGCGAGGCTGGAGCGCATGCGATTGCTGAGGCGCTCAAAGTCAACAAGACGCTGACTGTGCTCGAGTAAGGCATCTCGCTTTGATTGATGCTTGTGAGTGGGTGATTCAGTAGAGTGCTCACTGATGGAGGGGGATGATCAGTCTTGGCAATAGACAGATTGGCGTTGCTGCAGTGAAGGCGCTTGCTGAAGCCCTCAATGTGAGCACGACGCTGACTACGCTCGAGTAAGGCATCTCACTTTGACCGGGTTTCAGTAGGGGCATTTAAAGTTGCTCACTGGTGGAGGGGACGGACAGCCTGGGTCACACGGAGATTGACCATGTCGACATCCAGGCGATTGCTGGGGCACTCAAAGTGAACACGACGCTGACTTGGCTCAAGTAAGTCATCTCGCTTTTGCTGATGCTTGTGAGTGGATGATGCGACATAAGGCGTTACGAACAGCTCACTGGCGGAAGGGGGAACAGTCTGGGTGAGAATCGGATTGGCGATGTTGGAGCGGAAGCGATTGCTGAGGCACTCAAGGTGAACAAGACAGTGACCAAGCTCGAGTACGTCAATTCACGTCGACTGATGCTTGAGTGGGTGATTTCAGAAATGGCAATTCAGGCTGCTCACTGGTGGATGAGATGGGCAGTCTTCAACAGAATCAGATTGAAGATGAAGGAGCGCAAGCGATCGCAGAAGCGCTCAAGGTGAACACGACGCTGACTGAACTCAAGTAAGGCACCTCACTTTGAGTGGATGGCTCAGCAGAGGGCATTCAGAGTGCTCACTGATGAAGGGGGATCTGGACAGTTTGAGCCAAGATGAGATTGGCGGTGTTGGAGGGCAGGCAATTGCTGATGCACTCAAAGTCAACAAGACATTGACCAAGCTCGAGTACGTCAATTCACGTCGACTGATGTGTGTGGGTCGCTTATTTCAGCAGAGGACATTATGATTGCTCACTGAAAGCGAGGATGGACAGTTTGTTTGAGAATCCAATTGGCGATGCTGGAGCGCAGGCGATTGGTGAGGCGCTCAAGGTGAACACGACGCTGCCTTCCCTCCAGTGAGGCATTTCTCTTTGACTGATGCATGGGAGCGGGTGATTTCAGCAGAGGACTTTAAGAGTACTCACTCATGAGAGGGATGACAGTTTGTACAACAATCAGATTGGCGATGATGGAGCGAAGGGGATTGCTGAGGGGCTCAAGGTGAACAAGACGCTGACATTCCTTTAGTAAATATTGAGTGTTTCAAGATGCCGTGAAGGTCGTTGGACTCACGCTGACGATGTGACCAACGACAACAGCTTAAAAGATAACTTCCTGACCAACGCTGGACGCAGAGCACTTCGGCGATCGGGCAACACCACTTGTAGATTAGAGTAAGACTCTGCATGAAAGTTGAATTCTTTTATACAGCAACATCCGAGCAACAGACTGTTCACCTACTTTGGCGAATTTGGGATTTCCTTGATGCCAGAGGTCTTGCCGACCAGCGTGATCCACCGCCTGCCCCATTGGTGCAGATTGCAGCAAACGCTCAGTCTCAGCCTGCTGTCAACCTTACATCCGAGCTTCAGCAATTGCGGTCCGATCTCGCTGCCAAAGATCAGGCGCTTGCTGCCAAGGATCAGGAGCTGCAACAGCTTCGCTCTGATCTGAAATCGGCTCTTGATCAGATCGACGTACTCGAGCGCGGCCAACCCGCTGTTGGGTCTTTGTCGCACTTTGACGGCCCCATCCCGCGAGTTTCCCTCGCCACTCTTGCCAACGTCACGAAAAATTTCGCTGCAGATGCCATGCTCGGCGAAGGAGCATTTGGTCGTGTGTACGGCGCCAGTCTGCCTGGCCCTCGCGTTGCCATCAAAAAGCTGTCTGCCGAATCAAAGCAAGGCAGAGCCGAGTTCAAGTCGGAACTGGCCTCGTTGTCAAAGTTCCGCCACACAAACATCATTGCCATTCTGTCCTATGCCGAAGAAGGCGACGAGCGATGCCTTGTTTACGAGTACATGGCGAACGGTTCGGTTCGCGATCGCCTGAACTGCAAGAACAACACGTTGCCGTTAACCTGGTCCCAGCGCCAGCGCATTGCCGCCGATGTCTCGCGCGGCATGCACTATGTCCAGACAGCATTCCCTGATCATGCCCTGTTCCACCTCGACCTCAAGACGGACAATGTCTTGTTGGACGCGCATTTCAACGCAAAAGTGTCTGATTTTGGCCTTGTCCGTGCTGCTGAGCATCTCGATGACAAGAGCTACCTTCGCACGCAGACTGTTCAAGGCACCGTTGCCTACATGTGTCCCGAGTTCCTCGTTGAGGGCAGAATGACCACGAAGACGGACGTGTTCGCATATGGCATGATTCTGCTCGAGCTGTTGACCGCCGCCAAGCCTGGGCCCAGATTGAAAAACGAGGCGCGAAAGGCTGTGAAAAACCAAAAGTTGAACGAGGTGCTGGACTCGCGCCTCGATCCAACCGAATCAGAGCGCCAGAGCGTCAGCGAGCTCGTCTCTCTTGCGCTCGAATGTCTTGACGAGGAATCCGACGATCGCCCATCCTTTGGCGCCATTGTTGTCACGTTGGATCTTTGATATTGCAGTAGCCTATTGCATGAGAATTCGATGTTTACCCCCTCATTCTTTGCCATGTTCTCTCCACTTCTTTCCGCAGACGTTTTGTCTGCTCGTTCGTTTTGATGTTTCGGCACTAGGTCGAAACAGCTGTTTTTTTTTTGTTAGTTCGTGATTCGTGCTCGCCATGCAGTCGATCTTTCTTTGTGCTTGTCGGTTGTCATAATTTGTGTTGCCTCCTCAAAAAACTTTAGTGTGTATTCTGCTTTCAAACATCATGCTACGGGAGATCTAGAAAAGTGGAGGAGCTCAACACCCAGCGATGCAGATTTAAGCTGCGTTCAAGCGTCAGCAGGGCAAACCTGGACTCGGTGAGCGAGCCCGGGTTGAACACAATCGTCTTGCCAATCGTTACGCGGCCGGGAGAGTTGTGTGTATGGCCGTGGATGTGCAGCGGGATATTCTACAGAAATTAAGAGAGAGCGAGCGACCAAAATGAGCGGCAGAGTCAGCTGATGAATGAATCGGAGCACCCGATGCACCGCACGAGCTACTTTACCAATGGGCTATTGCGGAGCACGGCAGTCAATGATTTGCTACCTGTGTGCACGGGAGCAAGCGGGTCTGAACGATCCAACGTCGTGTCTGCAAAGACGGATCCGAACAACCACAAAATGGACAAAATGCGTCAATGGACTGAGCAGAGACGTGTCAAAATTCAAATGAAACACGTTACCGATGCCATCGGGACCAAAATGAGTCATCAGAATCACAGAGTCGGAGTGCTGGATGCCAGAGTCATCGTTTCCCAGCGTCAAGAGTCGTTGCAAAGGTTCTCGAACGACGTCATCGGTGGCATGCGGGTAGCCTTTGAGTGGCAAGAATGACGAGGAGAAGAAATGAGGCGAAATAATCGAGGGCACGCACTTTTCATACGAGACACGAGATGCGTGGTAAACGTACCCGACCAAAGAACTTGCCCGTTCTGGAAGGAAGGCACACTGCCGCCATAGCCCGCAAAGACGAGGTCGCGAGAGATTCGAACAACGCGACGATGAATGTTTGTCGAGAACGACGTGAGTTTGGGCAGCGGATTTCGTTCAAAGGTGGTCCTCGGGTCGTGCTGGCAGAATGGAGAGTTCAAGCAGACGATGAGAGACGGAAGCTCTGATAGCAGTGCACTGCAAAGCAAGCGCTGGCCTACTCATACATTGCCGGGGATGTAGTACACGGATGTGCAAATGTTCTCGAGCGCTCCAATCACCGTGGACATGTCGCCTTCGAAGGCTGTCTCGCGCTCAGGCACGTCATAGTCTCCGTCATGCATGTTTGCGATATCTCCTGCGAGCAAGATCACATCGACGCTGATGGCAGATCGACGAGAAGAGGGTTAGCGTCGAAATATTCAGAGTGGTGAAGCAAAGCACCAGGGGAGCCTTTTTGAAGATAAAGGTCTCTATAAATAAACCAAGTGCTCATGGATTTGCATGTGGCCCGTTTCTGGCAACCGTCACTGAGGACTTTGGTGAAGGATGGCCACAGAATTGGTTTCAAACGTTGGAGCGAGTCCTTCAAATGCGCACTGGTGCCTGATCGACCTCGACCCCGCCCAAAGGGACGCTCGCTGGGGTTTGACAACTGCAGCCTACAAGAAGACTCGCTTACAGTTCGTTGTGCTCGTGGAGCCAGTCGTTGAGCTGGGTGACTCGGTCGACGTTGGTGTGAATGTCGGAGACGAGCACTGTGCACAAAAACGCAAACACCGAGCACAGTGGCGTCGCACGACTTAGTTATCAGTGAAACACTGCATCATGTACGAGACATGTGCCAGAGTCGAACAGAACAGAGGGAGGCGGGGGAAAGACAGGGAGAGATGCAGAGACGACTCACAGACTCGAAGGCGACCAGCGTCCGCGCGACTGGCAAGTTGACTCGATGCCATGATTAGACTACGGTCGAAAGAGGAATAATAGTAAAGAATAAGAAGTGAGCTTGAAAATCGGATTGGGGTGATTTCAATGGCTCGAAATCGTCAATTCAACAGGAATCGGATTAAACGCATCGTCAGAACCAGGTCGCCTTTGAGAAGGATTCAATTCTATTCATCATTGTTGAATTTTGATGCATTCAAGAGGGAGAGCGAGGGAGAGCGAGGACACGGCTGAATTCACATTGGATGTTCTGACATTCAATCCATCGACACCAGCGCAACAACGCGCGTCGTGACCGTGACAAACATCAGTTCTAACCATCGACGACATTGTGTATTATTCTTCCGTCAACAACAGCTGATCCCCAGCAACAACAACAGCTGATCCTAACTTGTTTGTTTTTGTTTTTGTGTTTTGTTTTTGTTTTTGTGGTTTTGATTCAGCGTGTGCGGTCATCCCGTCGTCCTGGATCTTGCGTTTTCCACAGCCAACATCGCATCGCTTGGCTCGTTTCACACGCATCGGAGCGAAATGCACTGCCGGGGGTGAACAGCGAGTTAGGATGTGCAGATCTGGGTTTGCGTCAAATTTGGAACAGAGGGCTGAATCATCGCTCGATCTCCTCACCCCGCGGTCTCTGGCCCAGCATCTGCACATTCTCCAGCAGCACAATGCATCACGATCCCAGCAGTGTTGAGATGGCATGCGCCACGCGTGTCTGCATCTGCATTTTGCGCTCGAATCCAAATCGTCGTCATCGTCACCCATCATCCAAAATAGACCGACGTTTTTGTATTTTATTTTTTTCATTGATTTTTTTTGTTACTCTTTTGTACGATTGAAAAAAAAAAAAAAAAAGACCAAAAGGTCAGTCTTTGTTTTATTTTTATTGTTATTATTGTAACGTTTTTCCATTGAAAAGAAAGAGAAAGAAAAAACAAAAACTTGATCTTTTTGTCGTTTCTGTTGCTCACTTTGCTTCCCCTTCTTGATCTCTCGCTCTTCCCTTCCCAATCTCAGCTCGTCGTTGTTCCTTGTTGATACAATAACACACACACACAATGTCCAAGTCTAACTTTGTCAAGGAGTACAAGCTCGTCGTTGTCGGCGGCGGTGGTGTCGGCAAGTCTGCCCTGACCATCCAGTTCATCCAGTCGCACTTCGTCGACGAATACGATCCCACCATCGAGGACTCGTACAGGAAGCAATGCGTCATTGACGACGAGGTCGCCCTCCTCGACATTCTCGATACTGCAGGTAAAAAGACTTTTATTTTTTTATTATTATTTTTTATTATTTTTTTATTTGAAATGTTGTTGTGGGTAGCTTTTTTTTTTTTTTTTTTTTTGTTATGATTTTTTTTTTTGTGATGCGCTTGTTTTCTTTTGCTGTTGGGGGTTTTGTTTTGTGTTTCCGTCGCTTTGCTGCTGCGATGAGCCCTCCGCTTTGGCAACCGCGCTGCTCCTCCCCCACCCTTTCAGCACCTGGAGTGGCTGCGGGTCGCCGTCGGCTGCCCCTCCACGTTTTTTTTTTTATTTCCCTTGCGGGCTCAGCCGCGCGACTTTTTTTTTTTTTTTTTTTGAAAAAACCCTGCTGTGTCTTGTCTCTTTTCACGACCGCGGGCTGCTGCGCTGCGGCTGTCTTGCTGTCCTTGCACGCTGCCTGGGCTGCTCTTGCTATTGAGAGCAAGATGCGGGTCGTCTCTTTCACCGCATCCATCAATGCCTTTGATTTTTTATCACTATTTTTTTTGATTGTTTTTTCAACCGCCGAGCCCGTTTGCGGCTCACACTGGCGACTCGAGCAACGGCCGTTTGCGGGCAAGCCTGCATCTCGTGCTGCTCTTCTCGACACTACACCCGCCGCTGTTGCAGAAGCAGTGAGCGCGCCGCTGTTCGGTGCCATCGAGCGTTCGCGACGTTCAGTGACTTTTTTTTTTTTTTTTTTTTTTTCGATTTTGCTTTTTTTCTTTGCTGTGGTGAGAGCCTCGCGTTCCTCTGTTGCGCCTGCGGTGGTTGTAGCAAGCGTGGCGGTGACTGGAAGTGGTGCTCCCGTGGTGTTGGTCGCCATCTCTTTGCTCTTCTTCGCTTCAGCTTCAGTGATCCTGCTCTTTGAAGTGCGACATTCAACCAAAAAAAAAAAAAAAAAAAAAAGAAAAGAAAAAAAAAAGGCAAGTTATTTTCGGCTGGTTCAGATTTCCTTTTCCGATTTTTTGTTATTTTTGCGATTTTATTTTTTCATATTTTTTTTTTTTCGTTCGGCGTCAATCGCGTTGAAAAATGAACAAGTTTCTTTTTTTCTTCTTTTTCCCCCTGTGTTGTTGAAACTCAAATCTTCCCCTCCCTTGCACAACAATCACAACAACAGGCCAGGAGGAATACTCTGCGATGCGCGAACAGTACATGCGAACTGGCGAGGGCTTCCTCTGCGTCTACTCGATCACCAGCCGCCAAAGCTTTGAGGAAATCCAATCCTTCCACCAGCAGATTCTCCGTGTCAAGGACCGCGACGAATTCCCCATGATCCTTGTTGGCAACAAGAGCGATTTGGAGCACCAGCGCGCCGTCTCGAGCGACGAGGGCAAGCACCTTGCCAAGACGCTCAAGGTTGAGTTCAGCGAGACCTCGGCCAAGCAGCGCCTGAACGTTGACCACGCTTTCCACCAGCTCGTCCGAATCATTCGCCGATATAACAAGGACAACCTTCCCAAGAACCCCGAGAAGAAGAAGAAGCTCAAGTGCTTGATGATGTAAAGGAAAATCAAGAATTTTTGGGTTTTCCGTTTATGTTTTTTTCTTTCTTCTTTTTTGGTTGTTGGGCCGTTTCCCCCTTCCCTCCTCCTCCGTCCTTGCATCGGTTTTCACCCTTGTCATCCTCCCACCTCCGCTTTGTTCGAGTCTTGAGCGCACCCCATCGTTGCTCGAAACTGCAGACAAAACAAAAACTTTTTTTTTTTTTTTGGGACGCGCTTTCTCTGCTGCTGCCCCTTCCCTCTTCTCCCCCTCTCCACTCCTCCCTCGTTGTTGTTGTTATATGAATGCTGTTGTATATGAGTCGCTTTTGTGTGTTGTGGTTATATTTCCCCTGGTAAAAAACGATCAAACACTAAAATTTTGTCTTTGAACATTTCGAGTTATCCTGATCGACAGTGAGGTCAGACTCTGAATCGTCCCTACAAACGTGTGATTACACCAATACTGCATGTCTTGTCATATCAAGTTAAACCAACGCGAGCATGCACGATTTTGTGAACACAAAGAAAAATGGTTTCAAACCAAAAACACAAATCTACACCAGAGTCATCGACTTCAATGAGACAAAGCGACGAATACACACTCCGAATACAGATACTATACACATTCAATCCACAGCGAAAGCCCTCGCTCCTAAATAAGAAAAAAAATGGAACAAACAAAAATTTGGCTGTTCGAAACAGTTTGAACTTTTGATTTTTTGGCGGCATTTTTTTTTTGTTCCAACGCTGCGTTCGTACTCATCCTGATCCCCATCAATTGGGATGCGAGGTGCCATTCGAATGTCCATGCACAGTCCTATTATTTTTTGTATTCCCACCTTTTCTTCTTCCCAACCAATCTGAGCAGATCACATTGTTCCAAAAAGCAAGTTGTTGATGCGATGGGAGCTTCGGTTTCTCTCTATTCCCCTCCCCCTCTTCGGCGTGCTGCCTCTCGCTGAACGCCCGCACAACTGCACACCCACTAAAAGCGCTACCGTATCGGGCCATTGCGATGCGTGAGATCGCGCCCTGCATGGTCGCTCGCGGCGCTTCGGCGTTCAATCCTCAGCTTTGGCCTTTTTTCGTCGTTTTTTTTTTAATTCTTTTTCGTATTTTTATTATTTGTTTTTGTTTTTGCGCTGGGCTGGTTGATGACCGGCTGCCCTCGCCCGTGCGCCTCTCCTGACAATCGACGTATCGTGCCACAGCGCGGAGTCGCAGCGGGGCGGGGCTGGGGTGGTCTGCAGCGGGAGTACGGCGCTCGAGCTGAGCGCGCGGTGTCCTTCTTTATATGTCTGGTTTGTGTTTGCCGCCAAAAACAACAGCCAGGCTGCTCCCGTGCCGCTGCTGTGCGGTCGCCTGCTGCACCCGCGGGCGTCTGTGCGCGCTGTGATTGCAATGCTCGGTCTGCAGTGCGTCGCTCGAGCGGCCTGTCGGGTTGGATGGGCTGTTCCCGATGACGAGAAAAAAAAAAGGAAAAAAAAAAAAACGAAAAAAAAAACCAGCGCAAAGCCAAAGCCAAAGCATCGGAAAAAAAAAAAAAAAAACCAAACGAAAAAAAAAAAAAAAAAAAAAGGCGGGAAAACACGGAAACGGCTTTGAATTGCAATTCCGACGCGGCGCACGTCGCACGATCAGCGAGACCAATGCAAAGACGGCTGTGAGATCCACTGCAGCTGCGCTGGGTGGCGATGGCTGGATTGTGCTCGACTTGGCAAAACCCGCCAGAAAGCGCGAACAGTTCATTTTTTTTTTTTTTTTTTTGTAGTTTAGTATTGAAGTCGCGACAAAGCCAAACCAATTCCCCCACACTCGTTGTCGCGTTGCCAGCGTGATCGATCGCGGGGGAGCAGCGTTGGATTGGAACGAAACGCATGCAGCAAAAAGAGGCGCACCCGCCATGTTCGCAGCGAGCTGGGCGAGCGAACTGACTCACGGGTTCGGCGATGATGATGACCGCCAAACTGTTTCGGCGCATCGCAAACCACCCTTCTTCCTGCATCTCTTCCACCCGAACGCGACAGACAATCCACGCAATGGGCTGTGGCTGTGGTGGCTGCACGCATCGAGAAGCCTCGAATTTTCGCACGTCCTCGTTCGTCGTTTACAAAACCAAGAAAAAAACCAGAAAAAAAAAACCGCGAACGCCTGCTGAGACGTGCAGCGAGCCCTTCCATTCTCGCCGACCGCAGGCAGCGAACACCTCTGCAACATTCATTATTTCGCCCGAAACTCGTGCGCTCCCAGGACATGTCCTCTCTCTGCGTGAACTCAACCGACAACCTTCTCTTTTTCTTTTTAGTTCGTCCACAACACGCACCAACAAATAATTTCGCATTCAAAAAACCCAGTCTGCTGACCGACCCGCCCACCGTCTTTCCGTCACTGTTGTCAACCTTTCTTGGATGTGTACTAACGACCATACTCTTTTTCATTTCCCCCCCAAATGAACAGAACACTGAACGTTTGCTCGTAGTTCCCTTTCGTTCCGTTCCGTTCCGTTCGCGTCTCCCCCCTTCTTTTCCGTCATGAATACCCGTTCGCACGGATCCTCGCGTGCTACTGGGGGCGGAGCAGCGGCATCCGCGGTCTCGACCTCTGGATCAAGCGCATCGTCGGCTTGGCCAGCGTCGACCAGTAGTCGACAGTTGACGCTGGGCGGCTCGTCGACCTTCCTAGCGCCTTCTATCTATTCGTCGGCGCAGTATCCGTCCGGCGGCCTGTCCAGCTCGTACACCCAAGGCTCTGCCACGAACGGCGGCTCGTTTTCAAACGCAGGGTTTGGCGGGTCGTACGGATCGTCCTCGCTGAGCGCATCATCGTCCGGCACGAACAGTCGCGCTTCCGCAAACGCCGCTGCTTCCGCAGCAGCAGCAGCAGCAGCGGCAGCAGCAGCGGCGGCGGCAGCAGCAAGTGGCGCCAACGCCAGCTCTGGCAAAAAAACCTGCAATTGCAAAAACTCGCGCTGCCTCAAGCTCTACTGCGAGTGCTTTGCCAGTGGCCAGTACTGCGACCCTTCCTGCAAGTGCGTCTCTTGCAGCAACAACGAAAGCAATCAGGAGGCTCGGCAGCAGGCAGTGGATGCTACGCTCGAGCGCAACCCTGCCGCCTTCCGGCCAAAAATCAACTCGGCCGCCACAGAGTCTTGGGCACGGCACTCCAAAGGGTGCCACTGCCGCAAATCCAACTGCCAGAAGCGGTACTGCGAATGCTACCAGGCTGGCATTCAATGCACAGCGCACTGCAAGTGTGTCGACTGCAAAAACCACTCTCACTCTGGCGGTTTTGGCGATGATCCACCTCGAGGCGCATCGTCTCCAAGTATTATTGCCAGCTCGTCGACCAACCTGCCCTCCGTGATTGCTGCCGGTCCATCGTCCTTGTCTTATACGTCGTCGTCAGGGAGCTCTGTGGCAGGCGCAGCATCAGCGCAGCTCGCCTCGTCTCCAGCATCAGCAGCATCAACACCAACCACAGCAACAGCAGCAGCAACCAATACAGCCTCAAGCGGCCCCCGCAAGCGGCCACGAATCATAGAAACCATCACTGAGCGTGCTGATTCTTCGTCATCTGTGCCAGTTCTAGCTAGTGCGCTGCCCTTGCATTCACCCAACGGCGATCTACCTCTGACCTGGTCGTACATGCCAGAACACACACGAACGCGCTTTTCCATTGGCCAGAAGCTGCAATCAGCGCAACTGACTGCCATTAGTGACAAGATAGTAGGGTCGCTCGACCCGGCCATTTCGTGTGAGTTTTGCTTTGCAGGAAGCAGTTTTGCATGTTTAGTTGTTGTGCTCTTTTCTTGTTGTCTGACTTTTTGAATGTGTTTTCTGCTTCTCTGCTCATTTTCTTTCTTTCTTCCTTTTTTTGTTTTTCTGTCTTTGAACACAGCACGCGATCTGAACACTAGCCTGCAAGTTTTCAACTTTATCGACGACCCAGTATCCGACATTGGTACTTCGCCAATTGACGGCGAGCACTCGATACACGAGAATGGCGATTATGCACAAAGCTTGTCGGCATTCCATGGGCTGTCTGCGCCTTCGTCGCCCAATCACGAGCCACTGTTGTGCTCGGAGCAATCCACCGCGTTCGATGTAAGTTGGCCCTTTCTTTGCTTCATCGACTGAGCGGATCATGTAATTTGACTTGGACTGACACGTGCGTTTATTTTGTTCGGCCAGAATCCGCTCGACTCCACCTTATTCAACTCCAGCGAGCGCCTCATTTTGCAAGAGCTTTTCGACGGACTTCAAGACTTGCTCCCCGACGCGGGCGTACGTACCATCATCACGCGTTTTGTGTGGAAGCGAGGCAGGGGGTGTTTTTGATTGCTTTTTCACTTGACGATGAAAACTCATTGTTTTTGTTTTGACCCTGCTTTGGTAGTCGAGCGACTTTTTGCACGCGTCGTCAGTGCTCGAAATGACGCGATAGCAGCAACCTGCAACAGGCGCGATTTCCTCATCCTAGTTTTCTTTCTCGGTTTATTCGTTCATTCGTGTCTAATTATTTCAACTCCCGCCGCCGTCCCCGCTCCCGCTCCCGCCCCCGCCCCCCTCGCGTTTTGGCCAAACCTCGCTTGGGCCTTTTCGTCGAGCGCCTTCGTGCTGGACAGTGGTCGTTTATTTATTTTTTCATTTTCTCGATTTTTGTGAGTTTTGGTTTTTTCCCTTGGTTTGTTCAGCTCGTGTCCCATGTAATTTGATATTCTCCTTCCAGCTTGCAAAAGTCTCCCTCCGTTGCGTATTGTGCACCCCGGACAGTGGGAGGGAGGTGCAGTCGTTTTTTGTATTGTCTCGAGCTTTGAACAATGGACAAAAACGCCGATTTCGCGCCGCTGAACGCCAACATTGTGCGCGCACTCAGCGACAAGCTCTATGAGAAGCGGAAGGTGGCTGCCCTTGAAATTGAAAAGTAGGTCACAGATTAGAGAGAGTGGGTGGGCGGGGCACAGTGATTGAGCTCGGGTATGATTTGCTAGGGCGACGTTGTTAGCAGCCCGTATGGCTTCTGCGCCATCAGATGAAACAATTCTCCTACGGAAACCCTTCTCTTGCTTTTGTGTTTTTGCTTTTGGATTTGGATCGTCTTGGGGCTTGCTCGACCGCTGACACTGCCACGATCTCAATGCACCTCACTCCTGTACTACTGCCATCCGACTCGTTTGCGCTCGTCCTTCCTTAGGATTGTTCGCCAGCTGCAGGACAGCAAGGATAGTAACAAGATCGCTAAAGTGATCACTTTGCTCCGACAAGACTTTGCCTTCTCTGCGAACGGCAACAACCGCAAGGGTGGCCTCATTGGTCTTGCAGCCACAGCCATTGCGCTTGGCCAGGTAAACGGGGCGAGGCAGCCGCGGAGGTGGGGTTGAGGGACGGGGGAGAAGATAGTGATTGGGGATTGCCGATTGATGACAATGGCGCCGCACTACGCACCAGTGGCCAGTCACTCACTCAAACATCACTTGTTCATTGGTTTTGTGCTTTTGCATTATTGGATTTTGGATTTTGAATTTTGGCTTGGATGGCGCTGGTTTGTGGACGCTCCCGTCGCTGCTTCCAATCGTTTTCGTCCGCCCTCTCTCTTTGCCCGTCAACCATTCGATCGCATCAACCAAAACCCGTCTGATTAGAGCATCACGTTCTACCTGGAAGAGCTCATCCCACCCGTGCTGTCGTGCTTCTCGGACCAGGACTCGCGAGTCCGCTACTATGCTTGCGAATCGCTCTTCAACATTTCAAAGGTTGCGCGAGGGGACGTGCTGCCCTACTTTAACGAAATCTTTGACGGTCTCAGCAAGCTGTCCGCCGACCCCGACTTGAACGTCAAGAACGGCGCCGAGCTGCTCGACCGTCTGATCAAGGACGTTGTGACGGAGAGCACCAATTTCGACGTTGAAAAGTTCATCCCGCTGCTCAAGGAGCGCATCAACACTGTCCACCCATACGTGCGCCAGTTCCTTGTCAACTGGATTATCACTCTCGATTCCGTCCAAACCATCGACATGCTGTTCTACCTCCCGCACTTTCTCGACGGCTTGTTCAAAATTCTCAGCGAGCCCAGCAAGGAGATTCGCAAAATGACCGAGACTGCGCTTGGCGAGTTTTTGCGCGAGATCAAGACGGCCTACGATGTCAACTTTGCGGCCATGGTTGAGATTCTAGTCAAGCATTGTCTTGCCACGGGTTAGTTTTTGGTCTGAAAGTTTTTTTTTTTTTTTTTGCCAAATGGGGTTTGGTTTTCTGTGACTCACCACCACCACCCTTTGCATGCTTCCCAGATTACCTCACGCAGCTCACCGCCCTCAACTGGATTCGCGAGTTTATCGGACTCGCAAAGCGAAACATGGTGCCATTCAATGCAAAGTTGCTGAGCGCCATTCTCCCCTGCCTTGCGCACGAGAATGATGAAATCCGCGACGCGGCCGTGCTCGTTAACAAGGCTTTGATGAAGTTAATTAGCGACACCGAGGAAGAGATCTCGACGCGAGAGTCTCAAGCCAGCGGCAGCAAGGAGGAGCCGGCTGACGATCACATCAATGCCACGGTCGATGTTCTGACCCACCAATTCATCAACGAGTCGGTCGAGACACGCGTAGCGGCGCTTCGTTGGATTTTGATGCTCCACTCGAAGGCACCCAAGAAGGTGAGTCTTAAATCATGGTCGAACGTTTTTTAGTTTGGCCATCACTAACTTGTTGTGTCTTGTCGCCTCAGATTGTTGCGCTCGTGGAAGAATTGTTCCCGGCCTTGCTCAAAACGCTGTCCGACTTTTCCGACAAGGTATGTAAATGGTTTTGCATTTTTGGTTGTTCTGTTTCCCCCTTCCCCCTCACTCACTTGTGTCACTATCACTCGGGTCACAGGTCGTACTGCTAGACTTGGAGGTCTTGGCCGAAATCACTTCCTATTCCCCCAATGAAAACCGCAGCACGCCAGAGGCGACCACAGAGTACTTTTTGAACTTTATGCGAAGCCTTCTTTCCCTGTTCAGCACAGATCGCATGCTGATGGAGAAGCGTGGCCCATTCATTATTCGCCAATTGTGCCTGCTGCTCAATCCCGATAAGATTTTCCGCGCTCTTGCGGATATCCTGCTTCGCGAGGAAGATTTGGAATTTGCTTCGCGTATGGTTCAGTCTCTGACCCTCATTCTTTTGACGGCTCCCGAGCTGACCGACTTCCGACAGCGTTTCAAAAACCTGGAGGTCGCGGTAAGTTCCTTTGGGGCCTTTCATTTGCTTGGATGTGTTTTGCTTGTTTGCGCAACTTAGCCTTTTCGTTTTTTTTGTCAAACAACAACAGGCCAACCAATCGCTCTTTGAAACCCTGTACAACTGCTGGTGCCACAATCCAGTATCCACGTTTGCCTTGTGTTACCTGGCCCAAGTGTACCCCCATGCTTGCGATCTCATCCAACGATTGTGAGTTGTCGAGACGACGACTGTTCTTTGTGATTTGTGCGGTTTAGGCTCATCTTTGTTTTGTTTGTTGCGTTTTGCGAATGCAGCGGTGACCTCGATGTGACAGCTAGCCTGCTTGTGGAAGTCGACAAGCTGATTCAATTGCTCGAGTCGCCGATTTTCACCTGTGCGTTGCTTTTGGAGCGAGCCCGCTCGCATTATTTCATTTTTCTGACTTTGTCTTCTTGGATTAGATTTGCGATTGCAACTGCTTGAACCTGAGCGACACCCGTTCCTCGTGAAGAGCCTGTATGGGTTGTTGATGCTCCTCCCTCAAAGTGCCGCATTCAAGACCTTGTATCACCGACTCAAGTGCATTCCCAACATTTACGCCTTCTCGTCTGTTCCTGCTGGGTATGTGGCATTGCCGTGCGTTGGGGGGTTGACAGTACGAGTGCCATGGTTTGCTCAATTTTTCTCTCTGTTGTTGGTGGTTCGATCTGGTGCAGACCCAAGTCTCCGGCTCCTGCTGCACCTGCTGCAGGGCGCGTGGACTTTGGCGCACTGCTGGCGCAGTTTGATGCTGTTCAGAAGAAGCACGCACTCCCAACACGCAAAGCGCGTGCCGATCGCGAGTCGCGTTGATTTTGATTTTCTCGATGAGACCTGCAAATTGTTTTTTAAAATTGGAACAGCAAAGCCAGCAACATGGTTAATTTTGATAATACACGCATCGTACATGTTTGATCCGCGGGTTGTCTGTTGAATTTATTCGAGGTTGGAGGGTGGGGGGGGGGAATGAGTGGGCGATCCAGCGAGGAGGGAAACGAATCGGGGCTTTTGCGGGGGTCGCGCTGCACCCACTCACTGTTGCTTGCTCCCTGATGGCAATGTGTGATGTGTGATGTCCGTCTGGTGCTTGTCTATCTATCTGGCTCGTGCAACACAACGCGTTGATCACCGTTTCGTCATGGAAACTCGATTCACACACGAACATTTCAAACAAAAAAAACAACCCTTACAAAAAGCAAAACGATACCCAAAAAACAAAGCAAAAGACCTAAAAAAACAAAGTGTTGTTCGATATTTTTTCCTTGTTTTTAGGGTTTTTCGGGTTTTTTAAGGGTTTTGAAAACGAGGACTGTTTTTACTGACTCACGAAATCCAAGTCCAACTCTCTCTCTCTCTCTCTCTTTCTCTCTCTCTCTTCATTTGTGTTCATTTCTCATTCATTCAGCTCGATTTCATTCGTCATCCTGATAGTCCCCGAGTTGTTCGCCTTCTCATCCAGCGCGTGAGATTTTTTTTTTTTTTTTTTGTGAGGGTTTTTACACCTTCCAACACTTTCGACAAGCGACGACCACTCGTTCTCAGTCAGCTACGCGAGAGAGTAGCAGACGCACTCATTCAATCACTCAACGGAGCTTGCGCGCGCAGAGGGGGGGGGAGAGAGAGAGAGAGCGAGGAGAGGACTGAGCATCCATCGCGAAGCCAGTCAGTTCCCGCAATGATGGAGGGTCGGAGCGAACCTTCATCATCAAAGCAGACCGCAGCCATGCTGTCCCGCCACTCGACGCCTGCGCTGCGTGTCGTCCTCGCAGATGCAGGTGCAGACGACGACAGTGCGGCCGCTGCTGCTGGTGCTGGTGGTGCTGCTGGTTCACCGACACACGCATTCGGAGCATTCGCATGGCAGCAGCAACAGCAGCAACAGCCCGCAGCAGCCCAGCACAGCAGCAACAGCAACAGCAGCACCCGGTCACCCACCATGGCTGCGACAGGCAGTGCATCACGGTCGGGCAATGGCGGCAACACGACTGCTTCAAGGGGACGGCGTCGTCGGGCGGCTTCAGACCGCGAAGGTGCGCCGACAACGCTTCTTCCGCAGCTGAACAGCAGCCACGGCACAGGAGCGACCACTGGCACCAGAGCGAGGCACAACACAAACACTGCGCTTGGCAATGGCAATGGCGGCGGCGATGTGATGGTCGTGTTGCCTGGCTCGGCGTCGAGCGAGGGCAGCCGAAGCGATTTGCTCTTTGCGCAGTACCTGGCACGGCAGCCTGCGAGCGACCAGCCGCCACCACTGCTTCAAGCATCATCACCGGCTGTCTTTGCGCAGCAGCACAGCGCGCGGTCGCTCGTGCTGGCCGGCAAGTCCAGCGCTCTGAACAATCCAGGCAATTCAGGCGACCCAAATCAAGGCAATTCGAAACTCAATCTTGCACCTAATACCGCAGGTCCTGCTCTAGCTGCTCCAGCTGCTGGGTTGACTGCTCCAGCAGGATCGTTCAGCTTCCAGATGGAGACAGACACAAGCACAGCCATGAATAGCACGAGTAACACTGTCTCGCCAAGCTACAGCTACAACACGGGCAGCCCGCTCAGCCCAGGCCAGGCGCTCCGAGGCTCAGCATCTCATTCCAACTACCATGCCGTCACAGCGCTCCCGATTGCTGTGGCAGCACTGCCACCACGCGTCATTTACTCTGCGCCTTTGGACGCAAACCCACTCCCACAAGATTCAGCCGCTCATTCTGCTTCGGTCGCTTCCACCGAGCCACTCATCGCGGGACCAAGCCGGACGAACGCTGCTGGCCGCCAGCCCAAATCGCCCGACAGTTCCACCTTCCTCAGCCAATCAGACAGCCTTCAGCACGACGATCAAAGCCAGCGATTGCATCAACGGCGGCCGAATCGCAGCCATTCGTTCTCAGGATCAGAGTCGGAAGACACGGCGACCAGCCAATCTACGCTTTCGGACGTCGACTCGCGCTCAGACTCTATGGACGACAGCGACGACGACGATGACGGCGACAGCGACGATTGCTCCACATACGGGAGCCGCAGCTCTTCCGATCGCGGTGCAGACTCGGATGCTGATCACTCCTTCTCCCAAACCGATCAATTTGAACTCCGAAATCGTCGTACCGACGACGAAACAGACGGGGAGGGTGATCGACGGCGGCGGCGGCGGCGGAGGAGCAACAATCGCCGTCGTCGTCGTCTAAGACAGCAAACCAAACGGTCTTGGTCGAAAACATGTTGTTCAGTGTTGTCACGACCCTACCGACGATTCCGACGCATCCTTCGGCGCTGGAACCGCGCTCACCAGAGCGAAGAGGTTGGCAAGCCATTCTTGATGCACCCCGTGCATTTGAATTTTGCAGACCCTGCCGCCGAAAGCGAGTACTCCGATCATATCTGCCGTCGCCAGTTGCCGCTCTGGAGAACCTCCGCCTTCGTTGTTTCCATCATCATGTTTGCCTTTGCATTCTTTGACTGGTTTAACATTGACGAGACGCATTTGCTGGCGGCGGCTCTCGTCATCCGGGCATTCAGTATTAGTTATCTGCTCTTCTTTGCGACCTACCTCTCCAAAACGGCCTTCTTTGAGCGACACTATTCGGCCATTGTCACGCAGCTCCTGATCGTCCTCGGCGTTTCGTTCGTCATTGTTCGGCAGTTGAACGACCCTTCAAGTCCGGTTGTCGCCCTCCTCGTGCTGATTGTCTATGCGTACATTTGGTGCGTGGTGCGTCTCCGCATCATGTACTCCACTTTGTGTACGGCGGCCGTGCTCGTCGCTTTCAACGCGGGCCACTATGCTCAAGAAACCGGCTCGAACGTCACCGAGAATGTCTACCTCTTCTGCGCGCTCTTGATTTTTGCCTTCCAGGGCTATTTAAATGAGCGCCTTCACCGGCATGACTTTTGTCTCCGATCTGCGACTGCCGACGCTGCTCTTGCCGTGGCCATCGCCCGCAAGTACGAACAATCCGACCAGCTGAAGACGCAGTTCTTTGAGAACATGTAAGGCCGCCCCCCCCGTCTGCCTTCAATGAGTTACATGTGGAGCAGGAAAAGAGTAATGTGCAGCGACTTGATTTTGATTTTTTTGATGTTTTGTTTTTTTTTTTTTTTTTTTTTTTTTTTTTTTTTTGCTTTCCCGACTTGCCGTTGGTTTTTGTCTCTTAGGGCACATGACATGCGCACGCCAGTCAATGCTATTGTTGGCATTGCACAGTTGCTGACAGAAAGCTGCTCCGATCGCGAGCAGCTCGATTTTATCCGACTCATTGCAGACACTGGCCTGGAATTGCGCGTGCTGATTGACGATTTGTTGGACATGTCTACCATCCAGGCCGGCAAGCTCACGTTGCGACCCGAGCCCATGTACTTGACCGAGCTTGTTGAAAAGTCATTGGACACGCTGGCGGTTGCCTTCCATCGCAAGAATCTCGAGCTCTTCTCGTTCGTTGAGCACGAGACGTACCAGTTAATGGTAGATGGTGGTCGTCTCAAGCAGGTGAGCGCTTGTTCTGCTTGCGTTTTCGGTTGATTTCAAGTTGCGTTGAAGTGAAAAAAAGCGCAGAGCCACTCACAACTTGTTTTCGTTGTTCCCGCCCTCCTCCTTTGTGTGTTTTTTGTTGATCTTCTTTTTCGCAGATCATTTTCAACTTTTTGTCCAACAGCTGCAAGTTCACCTCGACGGGCGGCGCGTCATTGACCGTTGCAAGATTGATTGAGGATGAAGGCACTGTGACCTACCAGTTTTGCATTGCCGACAGCGGCATTGGAATCAAGACGAGCGATCAGCAAAAGCTCTTCCGTCGTTTCTTCCAGATTGACAACGAGGTGCAAAAGAAGGTCACGGGCACGGGCTTGGGCTTGGCCGTTTGCAAGCAGCTGATTCAGCATATGGACGGATCGCTGCTCGTTGACTCGCATGAAGGCCAAGGCACGACCATTGTCTTTGCCATTCCCTTCAAGAAGGCGACGGCCAATCCTCCATTCCTCGAACTACCAGACATGACGCAGCAGCAGCAACAGCAGCAGGAGCAGCAGCAGCCCAGTTTGGTTCAACTCAAGCAAACGGAGCCGGCAGGCCTTTCTGCCTCGACGACAAGCTCACAGGCAGAGTTTGCACGCACACAGCTTGCACGCGAAAGTGCTCCTTTGGCAACGAAATCCGTGCCCGCAGCCTTCTTTCCATTCCCCGAGCCGTTTTCAGAGGGCGACAGTAACAGCAGTAACCATCACGGTGGCGTGGCGTTGGGCGGTACACGAAGCCGCGCGTCCATTTCGCACTCGGCATCGGACATTGGCACGGTCACGGTGCAGTTCACGTCGCCAACCAAGAACGCTCAGTCTCTGCTCGACCACGAGCCCGTACCAGAACGACTGCCGTTGCTTCTTGAGTACGATCCGCTCTCCCAAATGGTGCAAAAGGCGCCCCTGTCCAGCTCGACTCTAGCATGCGTTCCCGAACTCGACCACGGCGCTGGGGTCGACCACCAGCAACAGCATCCAATTCTAACGCATCGCGACAGCAAGTTGACGCTGGACATGGCCCAAGCAGCTCCCCAGCTTCCTCAAGCTGCTCCCGTTGACACTTCTAGAAGCTCGGCTGGTGCAGCTTTCGCACTACCGCCGTCGGCTAGCAACTTGGATTTCAGCTGCAGCCATTTCACTGCGACTGGCGTGGCTTGCCAGTACTCGCTCGCTGGATGCCACGAGCGCTATGTCCGATATTGCTCCACGGACAGGTCGACACAATGCGTCATTGTGGAGTCGACGGGCATGTTTGCTCGTTGTCTCATGCTGACGCTCCACGACTTGGGCTTTCCCAATGTGATTAGCTTTCCGACGACGACGGCGGCGTATCAATACGTGGTCGAGCTTGCCCAGTCCTCTCAAACCAAAATTCTCGTGTTTGTATCGGATCATTTGGAGCAACAAGGGGCAGGCTCTTCGGGCGCCAAGCATCGCGAAAGCAGGGAGCGTGAGCGCGAGCGCGAGAGCAAGGATTCCCAAACGCGCGACACAAAAGACCGCCCCAAGGTCATCTGGCCCAGCATGTTTGATCCCAACCGACGCCGCGGTTCCCGTGTTTCGACACACGATCCCGAGCTCGGCATGAGCGACGCGTCGTCCACTTCTATCGGAGGCGTGAGCACCCACTCGAGCGTGTCGTCCGCCACCGCTCCAGCTTCAGGCTTGGTGGCCCCAGCACCTTCCTCTCGCGCCACTCTGGCCATTCCGACCACGACGGCAGGCATCTCGCGAAACCGCGAAAAGTCTGTTCGGCGCGGCGCCACCATCGACACGCCCGCAGCGTTCATCTACGACCTACCTCCGCAACCACCCAAAGCTCCAGCAGTTCTTTCTAGACACACCAGCGCCGATCTGTACGTGACGGCGGCATCCAGCTTGGAAGTGGCTTCGCACGAGTGGCGTGGCTCGCGCTCTCGATCGCCCAGCCCAAAGCCCGCACTTCGCCGCACCTCCAATCTGGACATGCAAGAGGCCCGAGACACGCGGGATACGCGGGACATGCGTGACACTCGTGACTCTCGTGACACTCGTGACACTCGTGGTCGCGTCGATGCCTCCATCGGGAGTGCCAGAACCAGCAGCAGCGCGTCAATCAGCTCAAGAGCGTCCATGCCTGCTGGCTGCAACTCTTTTCTGGAAGCCCTTCGTGCTTCGCCCGATCTCTGGGCGCGTGTTCGGTGCATGATTCTTGTCTGCCACCGTCCGCAGGGTGCCGCTACTCACTCACTGAACAAGGCAAGCACGGACAGCGGCCCTCCCTCTCGTCGCATGACTGGCACCATGACGCTCAAAGAGCGAGCCCAGATCAAGCCAACCAAAAGCGCGATGGTTTTCCCGCAGGTGCAGCCGCACGCGTCCCGAGGCTCACAGGATGCAAGCTCACACCGGCCGTTGGAGACGGACTTGCCGTCGTACTGCGCAGTGTTGCGGACCCCCGTTCGACGTTCCGCGCTGGTCGAGGCCCTGCACAAGCTGATGTGGGAGGCCAAGCACAGCGCCGTTGTTTCGTGGCGGCGGTCCACGGTGATGGAGCACCAACCTGTGCTTCATGCATCTGCGACGCGTGTTCAAACCAGTCCCGGCTCCGTTTCGCGGTCCCCAGCATCCAAGTCGTCGCTCGTACGCCAAACAAATGTACCTGCCCAACGAGCTCCGTTATCGAGCGTCGCCTGGCACGACGATCTGGCCGCCAGCGATGAGTATTTTGCAGCAACGACCGCTTCCGCCGCCGCAGCAACCCCGCAAAGTCAGACGGCGCTGGGTTCTACCGCCGGATCTAGTGCGACTTCTCACTCGCCTGTTCCGCCAGTGGCGGCGTCCAATGGATTTGTGCAGAACGAGTCCATGATTACTGCGTTCACACTTCCGACAGACAGCCCTGCACGTCCCCTGGTTTTAGTTGCCGAAGACAATCCGGTATGTGTTTGAGAGAGCCGAGGGGGGGGGAATTTCAGCTTGATTAGTTTTGTTGGCTTTGTTGGTGACTGACTGATTCTTGGTGTCTTTGTGCAGCTCAACACGCGCGTGCTTTCAGCGCTGCTGTCGCGCATGCAAGTTGATTGCGACTTTGTTAGTAACGGGATGGAAGTTGTCGACCAATTTAAAGACAACGCGCAACGCTGGATGCGGGGCGAAGACCGGCGATTTGCGTTTGTGCTGATGGACATTGAGGTAGGACATAAGAAGTTGGATATGTTGGGAGCTGGCTGAGGTGTTATTAAAGCTGACGGAACGTCTGATTGTTTTATGTCGTATTTCAGATGCCGGTACTTGATGGCTATGCCGCGACGGCCAAGTTGCGAGCGTACGAGCAGGAGAATGGCCTTCCTCACGTTCCAGTCTACGGCGCCAGTGCTCATAGTGCTGTTCGGGAAGCTCCGCGTGCACTTGCCAACGGAATGGATGGATTCTATTGCAAGCCGCTGCTGAAGGCGGACATCCAGCAACTCATTGCGAGTTGGCAGCAGTCCAAGGCCAATCGCTCGTTCTCAAGCACTTCGTTTGCCTTCCCTTAGAGTTGCCATTGCTAGCTCAGTTTTTTTATTCACGTTTTTATTTTAAAAACTGTAAACTTGCCTCTGTGTTGTAACATTATTTGATTGTTTTTTTCAAGAACGTTTCTTTTCGACTAACAAACACCAGAACTGAAACAACCCGTTTCTCAGAAATGCGTCGGAGCTTGGTCTCGTCGCAGCTCTTCCAGCGCCCAGCGACGATTTTCAATTTCCTCCAGCACACTCCCGTACTCGCGCACGAGTTCGGTGAATTTGGAGCCGATCGATTGATACGCGACGAGCATTCGGTTACTGGCGTCGCGCTCGGTGCGAGACTCGACAAACGCTGTGCTAACGTAATCCCTGCAGAGCCCTCGACGCGAGTAAGTGAGTTTCAAGAGATGGGATTGCAAGCGAAAAAACAAATCATAATCAATTGAGCTGACTTTACCTTAGGAGTGCAAGGGCAGGTAAGGTTGCGGGCGTGTAAGTATCATGCTCTAATTGCATCGCCAAAACACTGGAAACGTTGTTCAAGCCGATATGAGAATGGATCGAATGAGAAAAATCACAGAGGAGGCGAAAATGCACGAGAATTGAACAAACCTGAGCTTCAGCCCCATCGCTTCGCATTTGGCCGCAGCCCATTTTGAGGTTGCTGCGTCGAACTGCGCTTGTGAACCCAAGAGGTGCTTGGACACCATCTCGTGCATTGTGCGAAGCGTTTGCAGGAGGGCCTGAAAAAAAAAAACAGAGAGTAATGTGAGTCAGGTAAGGGTTACCAGGGCGATCAACAAACTCCCTCTGAAACTTCAAGCCGTACTGTAAAATAGGCTTCCATTTGAACGTTCGGACGCGAGTCGTTGGTGCTCGAGTCTTGCTTTTGCTGCAACAGCGCTTGGTCGCGTTGGACTCCATCCACGAACGCACTCATGCGTGCAGCCATCGTGGTACTATTCTGCGCTCCGCTTGCTGCACCGCAACAGATGAGAATCAAACGCAAAGCAGTGAGGAAGAGTCAAGAACAAATGACCGGAAAACGCATGCAGCAGTTCGAGCTACGGACTGTACCACTGCTAACAGGTGTGTAAAATGCCAACAAGGCAGAGCACTTGTCTTGAATCTGCGCCTCGATTTGTCGTACCAGCGTTCCGTTTAACGCGGCCAGTTCCTGAAGTTTCCCCAGCAGTTCCGAAAGTAATAGGAAACAAACCAAACCAAAAACAAAACCGATCAGTGAGACGAAACTCCCAAGCCAGGTTACTTGTTAAATCCAAGATACATAGCCCGGGAATTCTCCACCTACATCGGAAGCGTCCTGTGCGAGGTCTGCCGAGCTTAGTCCCAGCAGGGTTTCTCCCGCCGAATGACGAGCGGATTTGGCGCCAAATTCAGCTTGTTTCGTGGACTGGCGATCGTCCGAGGCTTGACTGCTGCTGCCACGGCCATCCCGCGGTGACAAGTGCACGACTTGCGCTGCTTCAATGCATGCAGCGTTGGCTTGGATTCGCTGCTCCTCGCTGGACTGCGGCTGGACGAGCAGCGCGGCCTCGAGTTCGCTGTAGACGCACGCAGCCTCGAGGTACGCCTGCCGCTGGACGTCTGCGTCTGCCCGCGTCTGTGCAACGTTGGACACACACACACACACGATGGATTTTGCAATGACGAGTGGATGGAGTGGTGAGTGATGGCTCTGGAGTTGAACAGTCTGATTGTCACTCAGTCAATCACCCGCCTCCTGTCCTTGGTTGTTCCAATCGGAAGCCCCCGAATCACTCAAGGTCACTCACTCCTCAGCTGGATTGCAAGTCAATCTCAAGTCTCCCTCTTCTTCTGTCTGAGATTGTCTGAGATTTGTCTCAATTCTCAATCTCTGAGCGGATTTGGGTGCGTTTTTCATTTTTTACCCGCTTCAGTGCTTCGTGTGTCGCGCGCGGAATGCCTGCTCCTCCTAGGGATCCAGCTGATGTACTGCCGCTGACGAGCGCGGTGGTTTGAAGCAGCGCCTCGACCATCCGCGCAAAGTGAGGGTGCCGCTCAAGCACGTCCGCGTCAATCCCAGCAGCGGCCGAGACAGCCTGAGCGGAGGATGATGATAACGCGACGCCAGATTGCATTCCCAGAGGCTGCAGCTTATTCATTGTCGTCGTGATGGGTCAGAGCGGCGCGAGAGTGAAAAATTTGAACTGAGCCGGACTGAGTTGAGCTTGATTTGGACGATCATTCTGAGCCAATGCGACGATGGCCATCACAAGCATGCTCAACAACTTCTTACATTATATTTTGTATGACATGTTCATCACTTTCTGAGCTGTTGTGTTCCGAGCACAGAGCTCAGTCCTTGTAATTCTCGCTCGTTCACGCTCCAAATCTCACTCACCTCGACAAGCATGGCAGCCGTGGCGCGCTCGCAGCCGATGCGCATCCTCGTTGCCTGCGACAAGTTCAAGGAGAGCCTCGCCGGTCCTGCCGTCAATGCAGCGATCGCACAGGCGCTCCAGCACGCGCTTCCAAGTAACGCTGCAGCGTCCAAATCATCATTGCACTTGGTCTGAACATCCATCCTTGTTCTTTTTTTTGTTTTGTGTTTGTTTGATTTGGTCAGATTGCATCGTGTCCAAAATGTGCATGAGTGATGGCGGCGATGGCTGGATTGACAGTCTACGCTCTCCGCTTCAGCTCGAGATTCAACAAGTTCAGGTCAAAGGTTTGTCTTCTCCAAAAGCACAAGCACCGCATCTATGAAATTGTCGTGGCATATGAGTCAGGACGGGGGGGGGGTTACAATGGATGCTGGTTTTTGATTCATTGTTGGCGTTGTTCCAGGACCTTACGGAAAGCCGGTCACTGGCCAAATTGGCGTTTGCCACTCACAACGATTGGCGGTCATTGAGATGGCAGCTGCTTCAGGTACCTGCATGGCGAGTAATTTGGGCTGGGTCTTAGGGTTGCATTCTGTGACTCATCCTTTTCGATGGATGCTGGTTAGGCCTGGAACTGACGACTGCCGCGGAACGCAACCCGCTACACGCGTCCACTTTTGTGAGCCAAAAGGGGGGAGGGGATTCGTGCATGTCTGATCTTGAAGCGTTGTAATGCTGATGTATTGTGTTCTGGATTGGTTTTAACAGGGATTGGGGCAACTCATCAAGGTTGGAAGAGCCAACAACAAAAAGAACAAAGGGGGGAATAATGCAATTCCGATTCTACTACTCTGTCATCACTAACTTTCCTGTGTTCGTTCACTCTCATAGGCGGCATGTGCTACGGATTGCTCAGAGCTATTGTTGGGAATCGGTGGCAGCGCCACGAATGACGGTGAGAGTCCTTCACTTCACCACTGCACTTGCAACTTCACTGAACGTTACTCTGCTTCCTTGTCGGGTCAGGTGGCATCGGAGCGCTCCACGCTTTGGGGCTGCAGGTGGAGCTGAGGGATCGGGCAACACCTGAGCAAATCACTGGTCGCGATTTGCAGCACATCCAACGGTTGTCGCTTCCAGGATGCGACTGGGCTGAAATGCAATCCATGAGCGTCGCAGCGCGGGCTGCGCGTGCCCGACAAGTTCTTTTGGGTCGAAGCGATCGAGTCGTGCGTGTTGCTTGCGACGTGACCAATCCCTTCACCGGACCGCAAGGCGCGACTGCCGTGTTTTCCGCGCAAAAGGGAGCCACCGCTGCTCAGCAGGTTTGTTGCGTGTGCAGTTGCGAGCTGTGCGGTGTCCTGGTTGGACTTGCGATTGACTGTTCTTGTTGGTTGCAGGTGGAGCTGGAGGCCGGCATGGTCAACTTGACAAAACATCTTGAACTTTTGACGGGAGTCAGCGTCGAGGTCATGCCCGGAGCTGGCGCCGCAGGTGGCGTAGGCGGAGGCTTTGCGGCCGTGCTGGGCGCCGAACTTCAGCGAGTAAGCGGAAAGGTTTCGGAGAAAAAACACCCGGCGACTCGACAAACACTGACCAATAGGGTTCTTAGGGAGTGGTGTTGCTGAGCCGCACGCTTGGACTCGAGCGTGCTATTGCAGATGCAGATTTGATTGTGACGGGCGAAGGAAGCTATGACGCGCAAACATTTAGCGGCAAGGTTGTCTCTCATGTAAGCGCCTTGCAGTTGGCTACTTGCTCGCTACTTCCACGCAAGCTTTGCACTCGCTCATTTTGTTGGGTGCATGCCAGGTGAAGGATCTTGGGCGTCAATACAACAAGCCGGTTGTTGTCGTGTGCGGTGTGAGCAAGGTTCCCGAGGTGTCGAATGAGGCAGTGCTGCAGCTAACCAGCCAGTTTCCACTCGACGCGTGCATGCACGACACTGCGCAATGTCTGGAAGGTCTGATCAAGCGCAACTCTGGCTTGTTTGAGCGACTTTTGGGGCGATCGTAGCGGTTGAGTTGTTTTTGAGTAAATTGTACGCTTGGCCGCCTTGTAGCAACTTCTAGCTCGCATTGTTATGTTGACTGTGCAACATTGTTCTATTCTTGATACAATGACGAGCTCAGTCTAAATTGTTTCCTGCACAGTCATAATGGTGAGGCCGTTTCACTGAACGAGCATTACAATTCGAGTCTGGCTCAAACACTGCCGGTTGCGTTCGTGGTCCACTTTGCTTTACGCTGATCCACTGACGATCGCCTGCGTTGTGTGTTTTGCTGCTTTGGTGGCTCACGCAGGCCAACTCGAGTAACAAGCGCATCTACGAGGCGAACAAGCGCATCCTGTCGCTGCACCTCAACATTGTGCTCATCTCGCTTGTAAGCCCGCAATCATTGCAACCATCGAGAGTGCTTCTGTCTGTCTGTCTGTCTGTCTGTCTGTGTGTCCGGGTCCGGGTCTGGACGAACCGGCCCACCGAGTGTCTGTCTGTGTGTCCGGGTCCGGGTCTGGACGAACCGGCCCACCGAGTGACCCTGACTGACTCGAGATTGAACTCTCAGTCTCTCGCCTGCCATTGAGGTCGTGATCCACTCACGCAAAAGCAAAAAAAAAAAAAAAAACTCACCCCTTGCATTCATTATTGAACAATTCAGGTGCTCTTCTTGCTCGTGCGCATCGGATGGCAGTTTGACAGCATGTCAACGTGGATCTGGGTAACGAATCCCGCCCATGTTTTTGTGGGTTGCAGATTTCATGAACACAGCAACTCACAGTTTGGCCACTCAAAACGACATGTCGCGGACTCTGGTACAAAATGCGGTGAACGCGCGCGGTTGGACGGCGAAGGTGGCTGCTGCCGGTGTCGTTGGATCGGATGCGATTTGCTACTCGCTGCTCGCTGCCAGCGGTCGCGCAAGCTTCTCTCCCTCAGGCGAGCTCCTTGATGCTGGCCATGACTTGGATGCTGGAGGTCTTTCCGAGTCAGTGGTTGTTTTGTTGGCTTGAGTCAATGACCATTTTTGTTTGGTTGTTTGGTTGTTGCAAAATCCCCCCCCCCCGAGAGCTCAATTTTGGTTGTTGCAACAGGTACTACAAAGATGTCATCTACGTCAACTGCGCAGTGAAGGCTCTGTCTGTGTTCTTTAACGCTGCATGGTTGATTTGGGCTGTGGTATGGTCTTGCGCGCTTTGGGTTTGGAAGTTTTGCAAAACCTCTCACCTCACCAATCGTTCGCTCTTGTTGGACAGATTCCTGTGTTTGCAACGTACAAGGTCTGGGGCATGTTCCTCGGACCGCTGGTCATGTCGTGGTTCTCCCGAGGAGATCAGCAATCAGACCAGATGGATGAGGCTACCGCAAAGCGTCTCGCCAAGAAGGAGCGCCAAGCCGCGCGTGCTGAAAAGTTTAATACTCGTCGTTAGTGCCCGTGGTGTTGTTTGGATTGGCAGATACTGTGCAATGAGATGTTTCTCGTATCTTTCCTGCAAGCATGTTTCAGGTTATTGGGGGGGGGGGAAACTGAACATGAAAGCAAAACACCAAAAAAGTCCAAACTTCAGTCTTCAACACATTTACTAACAAAGAAATCGGCTTGGGATCAACACACACATAAAACGGATGCACCATGGAAAAAATCGCACATTTATCAACATTTTGCTTTTAGCACACAACTTGGTCCCAGTGTTGGGCGGAGGGACGTTGGGCAGAGGGACGCACAACACTGTCATCGTCGTCATCCGCCATCTCGCCTTGCAACGCGGACACGTCGTTCAGTTCTGATTGCACGCAGAGGGAGTTGCTGCGACTAAGAAAAGGGGATTTCGTTGACGGGAACGGAACGACAATGGACGCGTTCGAAGCGACAACGCTGAAGGGAATTCGGTCGTGTCGCTGGGTCGCCAGACGCTCTTGCCAGCCATTCTCTTCGAGGTCTGGCCGTGAGGTGCAGCTCAAGCCCGTTGACAGCGGCGTTTGAGGCAGCCTGCTCAGCTCGGCATCTTCGCCCTCGAAACTGCAATCAGCGCGGCAGGCAGCCTGCTCCTCTTCCGGTTCGGCGTGATCGACGGTGGGCATGTCGGATTCAACTGGCGCTGATGCTGCTGCTGCCGCTGCTTCTTGAATCGCCCTGGAAAAGGCAGATCGCGGCATGCTGGGGCGAGCAGACGTCCTGCGGGAGACCGATGCGGGTATCGGTGCAGAGGTAGCCGTGCTTTCCTGTCGCTGCTGGCGGGCCATTTGCAACGCTCGCGAAGCAAACATGGGTGACTGCGGCACGGTGATGCGTGGCTCGCTGCGTTCGACTGGCCGACTGACAGCTGGCGCTTGTTGGCGACGAATAGCGGGAACAGGCGCTGGTAGGCGATGGGATTCAGACTCGGCTGGCACATTCCGTTGGCGATCAGTGTTGCGGAAGCGCGTGGAAAGCATGGGAGACTGAGGGACTGTGAGCTCGCGACGAACAACAGCAACTTGGCGACTCGAGGTGGATGCATGCGTCGGTGCACTTGTCGCACGAGCTCGCATCTTCTCCCGCGCTGCTTCAATCTCCTGCAATTGGCGCTCCTCTGACGACAAGGCTGGCTCACGACGAGAGCGATGACTCTTGGAGAGCTTTGGCGAGATGGGCACGGTCAGTTCGCGGCGCTGGACCGATCGAACTTGCGGATTGGAGGGACGAGCGGCAGCGTGGTTTTGCTGAGGAATCGTAGTCAAATCGCTGGCACGGGTACCGCGGGAAGAAGAGGCAAACTGGAACGGCACTGGCTGTGTGACGCGAGAAGACGCGGGAGCCGCAGACGGCGCGCGGGCCGGGGCACTCGAGTTGCCGTTGCGAGCAGCAACGCTGGCAGTGGGCATGGCAAACCGAGGCAGGCTGGTCATCGCACCAGCGCCTGTAGCGGAGGAGACGCTGCCAGAGCGCGACCTGTTCATTCCGCGCACTGTGGTGGCGACAGAATCTTCCATCACAGATGTGTTGGCGGAGGAAGAGGAAGACACGCTCGAGCTCCGGGATCGAGAACGAGTTGAGGTGGAGAACTGGAACTCTTGCGGCTCTGTGAGCGGGACAGTGGAGCGAACGGGCATGTAGCTCGAAAGCCCATTCAGAGAGCGAGTGAGCGCAGAGCGCGAAGCCTGCCGGGCGCGCTGAAGTTCCTCGCGCTCCCTCATAATTCGTTGCAGCTCCAAATCCTCAGACGACAGCCCCTGGCGAGCAGACACTCGGGCGCGCTCGCGTCGCACAAACTCGGGCGTGATGGGTACGGTGATGTGTGGCTCGGTCTGGAGCCTGGCTCGACGCACAGAGGCAGGCGTTGCGCTCGGGTACTGGCTTCTCCCGTTGCTGTTGTTGTTGGATGCAGGAGTGGAGGGTGGGAAGAGGCCGCGAGCTTGGTTGTGAGCAGTAGTCTGTTGACGAGCGTAAGCGGGAGTTGCAGCAGGAGCAGCGGCGGCGGCGGGTGCTCCTCGCGGACGGCCAAAGGAAGGGGTGATTGGGACGGTGAGCAGAGGTCGAGCGCTGCTTGTTGCGATCGTTGGATTTCGGATGGTCGAAGCCGGGGCGTTCACAGTTGGGCGAGGGTACTGGGCAATGCGCGATTGTCCAGCAGCAGCAGCAGCAGCAGTGCCAGGTTGCTGCGGTCGTGTCAACGGTCTGGCATAACTCGGGGTGGACTGCACGATCGGCTGGTGGGACGCTGCAGCTGCACGGACGGAGCCAGGGGGCAAACCCGGAGCACCACGACGTGCGGCAGGAGTCGCAGGCGGAAGCGATGCATCCACCATCATGGGTTCTGTAGCCAGTTGACGCAAGTGCATTGGCACCAGTTGTGCGTTGAGAACACCTCGTGCAGTCGCAGCTGTCGTGGTAGTGGCAGTAGTGGTAGATGGGATGGCAGGCACGTCAGCCAACGGCGACGATTCGATGGAGGCTTCGTTTGCCGCTGTTCCGCGCCCGTTTTCAATGAATGAGCGGGGCGCAGCTGAGCGCTTGTGTGCAGAGCTTGTCTTGGGCCGGCCGCCTGCTTCGGCGTTGGCAGCAGTCAGCTTGTCTGTCAGCGTTCAAGGCATTTTGCGTTGGTTTAGCAAACGGTCTGCTCTCTCTTTTTCCGTCTGCAGTGTTGGCTTTGTCGAGTGTTCGTTTTCGATCATCCAACATTCACTCATCGGCTGTTGATTCTGCATTGATTTTCCCCATTTCATCTTGTTTTTTTTTTTTTTTTTTTTTTTTTGAAACGGTTTCATAAATTTTTGACAGGTCGTTTTTTCCCGCTCGTTTGCTCTTTTTTTTTTTTTTTTTTTTTTTTTCAAAACCCAATCCACTCTCACTCACAACGGCTCGCCGCTGCATGCATGAGTAGGAAGCCAACAACATCACTGCACTCACCAAACCAACTGTCGGCGCCGTCCGCAGCAGCCTCCTGCTCGCTTGTAAAGTCGGTGAAGCCTGGCGCATCGCAGTCCCACATGAAGTCCATGTCGCCCGACGCGGCCGCCGCCTCGTCCGCTGCAAAGTCGCAGATGGACAAGTCCAGTGCCAGCACAGGCTGTGCTGGTTCTTGTGGTTGCTGCTGCTGTTGCTGTGGTGCTTCGTTCTCCATCGGTAAGTTCTGTTTGGCCTCGTTGTACGGAGCTGGGATGGTTGACGGTTTCTTTTGGATCACTGCAACGACAAAGCACTGCTCGCTGTGTCGTTCCAGGTCGATGATGTTATTGAATGGTGAATTCAGCGAAAAAGTGAAAAAAGAAGTGCTGAAAGGAGAAAAGGAAGAAGAAAACGAAAGCAACAAAGAAAAAAGTGAAGGAAAGTGAAAATGGTTTCAAACCGTTTCGGCTTTCTTTGATTTTTTTTTTTGAAAAAGTGAAACAACGGAAAGAAGGAAAGTTGAATAAAGAAACAAAAAAAAAGAGTGACGAATACAGATGTGAACAAAATCAGAGCAATGATGAAAAGCAACAGTCATACGAGGAGAACGAAGCGGAGGACGAAGAAGAAGAAGAACACGAGAGTCTGAGCGAAACTGTTACGACCTTACCCGGAACTTGACCTAAAATCACTACTGAAGCGTACGAAAAGTATGCGGAGGTATCGTTTACTAAGAACACAGTGTAGAATGAGGGGAAGACCGATTTGGGATGAGCCCAGTTCGTAACAAGCTCAGTGTGTCTGTGATTGCTCTTTGTCATCGTTGAGCCTGATCTCTGCCCCTTTCCCCGTCCCCTTCTACCCCCGGGGAGAAATTTCAAAACTCGATCATACTCGCACTGGATTTTGGATCATGATGGGCAAGGTTCGGAATTGGAGGAAAACAATCACTTCTCAAAAGAGAAACAAAATCTGTTTCACTTCAGTCTATTTCGTTGCTTTCGCACCCATGGCTGTAAGTGCCGCGAAGGCCTCCTCAAGGGTCTCCCAGCTCCACTCTATCGTGCACTCTGCCACCCGCAAGAAACACTTCCGCGATTCATCTTTGATACTTTCACCGACTCTTTCCATCGAAACTGGGGTCGAACGACATGCATCGATCAGTTCTTGGCGATTCTTGGCAATTCTTGGCAATTCTTGGCGCCTTTTTTTGTTTTGTTTTGGTTGCTTTTTGTTTTTCCTTTCTTTCTGCTTTTCCAGCTGTCCCTCCTCGCGACGCACCCTTTGTGTAATTTAGTCAACAAAGACTAAAGCATCGACTTTGACGGTGATGGTGGCAAGGACGGGAGGTACTGACCAGTTGTTTCACCTTTTTTTCTTCCTCGTGTTTTGGACAGGCCCCGAATCCAGCTCCAGCAACGTTCAAGTAATGAATTTGATTGCCCTACTCATCACACTGGAGTTGTCTTTGTCTTGGTTTGACTGACTTTGCTTTTATTGCATTTGGACAGTGAACAGCTGCGCGCGTTGGCCGCATGTCTTGGCGTCTCAGTCGATTTGGCGCCAATTTCACAACTCGCCGCCCAGCCTGCCCAACGCGCCAAGCTCAAGCAGCTTTTGGATGGTCAACAAGCGGGCACTGTTGCTTCAACTGTCGAGCAGAAAACCGATGCCGCAGCTGCACTCCTGGAGTTGGAATTACCTCTCAGCTGTGCCAAGCTGGTGGTCCGCAATTGGTTGGGAGCTGACTTGCTTGAGGTGCTGAACGTCGAGCTTGATTCCAAGCTAGTTACCGACCAGCTAGTCGAACAGCTGCGACTGCAGCTTGCTGCAACGAACATCGCTGGTATGTGGTGTGTGTGTGTGTGTGTGTGTGTGTGTGTGTGTGTGTGTGTGTGTGTGTGTGTGTGTGTGTGTGTGTGTGTGTGTGTGTGTGTGTGTGTGTGTGTGTGTGTCTGTGTCTGTGTTTTCGCTCACGATTGGTCGTGTGGATTTGTGACGCATGCAGTCCCTTCTGATCCCACAGCACTGATTGCGACGGCAGATGTGCTTCAAAAGGCACTTGAGTCAACATTCCCGAACTTGGCTCCGCGACCTGATCAGGCGATTGTAAGTTGGATGGCGTGTGTGTCCTGTGAACGCATGAGTTTTACTCACAGCGTTGGAATTGGTAGAGGAGTGCCATGCAAGCACACAACTACACCCTCCAGGATCGCGAGAGCACACTGGCATCCCTCCGTCGGCTGGTGACAACATTTCGTCTGCGTGTGCATCAGCGTGCCGACGACCGAACAATCTATCCTGTTGCGCTCGCCGCGGCACTGCCTGGCTGTGGCAAGACTAGGATGTGTTTGGAGACGCTGCAAACTGTTGTGGCCCCAGCATGCCGCTCCATGACCCAACGGATTGGGCATGAAACGGTCTGTCTACCCGAGGTGCCGTACTTGTGCCTCTTTTTGACCTTCAATGGCAGTTTTGGCACGGGCTGGAACCCAACAACCGAGGCAGAAACGCCACCCGGAACATGCCATCGCCAAGCGGCTTTTGGGCAGCTACTTTGCAACCCCTGAGTTGGACACCGTGGCCAACATTTCTGTCAAGGCCGCGATGGATCTGATCCGCCGAACGGAAGCAACGAAACGCACCATTGATCCTGCCAAGCTTCACATCTTTATTGCGATTGACGAGGCCACTCGTCTTCTCAATGCGCGCGTTGATCCCAAGTACGAGTTGGCGGATTGCCAGAGCTTGCGAGCTGTCACGGGCGACAAAAAGCCTGCAGCGGACATGCAACTTGCACGACGATTCTGGGCTCAAGCTCTGGGTCCGCTGCAGGGTATTTGCCGGACTTTCTGGACCCCAACGTGGATGATGGTTGCTGGGACCAAGTCGGAGCAGCTGAGCAGTGCGATTTCTCGTGTACTCGGTATTGGCTCCTCCATCCCCGTTGCGCCGGTTGATGTTGCCCCCCTGTCTGGGTCAGCCACGGCCGGCTTGCTCGAAGAGCTCGAGCAGAACGCGCTCGCGGAAGGGAAAATTGTGTCTCCCCACTGGCGGTTTGACGGACAATTGATGCGCAAGATTCAAAATGTGGCTGGTTTGCCCAGATCTGTCATTGCACTGGCCTCTGAAACAGCTGACACTCTCGGAAAAACCGAGATCACCAACCAGCTGTTCCTCAAGCTCATGTCACTCTGCGATGGTGCGTCTGACATTGCTGGCATTGTTGCGGACGAGTTGGTGGCGCTTGGCTTGCTCTTCAGGTCACGCGACAACCAGCTACTTTTGTTTCCACGAGTGGACTTGATTAGTTTGATCGCCCACGGTACGCGGTCGTCGGGGTTTGTTCGCTGTTTCACAAGATTTCCTGCATTCGTCTCACAGCCTTTGTGTTTATTTGTTTCAGACGGCCTGAACGGTCCTTGGGTCGACGCGACCAACGAATTACTCAAGACGCTCAAAAGTTTTGAGTCAATCGCCACGACTGGCCAGTGGCAAGGCTGGGAGCCGTTCTGTGTCACGATCTTGAATCTGCGCATCTTGCTGGCGGTCGCGTTGACTCTCAAAAGGGATCCCGATGCTCGGTGGGTGTCGATCCGAGCTGCTCTTCCTGGAACCGTCCCTGGCCCTTCTCCCCTCGACTTGTTCGTCAACGCGCAAGTTTGGCGCCGCAGCCGTTTCGCGGAAACTAACGGAAAATCGACGCCAGCTCCGGCCGAAGGCCGCATCACCCTCTGCCCTGAAAACCGCCAAGGTGTTGACGGCTGGGCCATTGTCCATGAGAAGATCGATGTACGCCATTCGCATTCTTGGCTGTGAAGGATGCGTGAGGGCTTTGACTCATTTGGTGGGTGACACTTTAGAGAAAATATCTGCCAGTCACTTTGGCCCTGCAGTGCAAGCTGCATCAAGTCGAGTCGACCTCGTCGCATACAGACCAGAATCTCTACCTGCAAAAGGCAAGAGCCGCACTGCCGGACGATCAACAGCAGTCAGCGGTCGTGGCGTTGCTGACAACGTCGCGCATGGCCAGGCTCAGCTCAAACAAGCTCGATCCACGATCGTTTGTGTTGGACCGAGCCGGGATGAAAGAGTTCACTTCCGGCTTTAACGCTATTGCTGACAGTAAGTGGCTTTGGGCGCGATATCGCTTTGTTTCGTTGCCTGTGACTCACTGGCTTGCGAACTTTAGTCTTTTGGAGCTACAACCCGCACCTCAGCAGTGTCGCTCGCATGGCGACTGAGTTCTACGCGGACACAACAACCTTGGAGCAGGCCCGCAGCATGGCTAAGGTCGTTTTCCATAGTCGAAAATCGTCGATCCAGTTTGAGCGTGTGAGCGACTTGCGCCAGTTCTTGAAGGCGAGCGCCGGCAAGCCGATCAAGGTGACGTGGACCGAAACCGTGGATGGCAAGACGACCACTATCACAGAGACAGTGGAGTACCCGCTCGCAGCCGTTCCAAGCGACAAAGTGCTCCAGTGGCCTTATGCTCTTGAGCCTGCGAGCGAGAACGTCGGTGGTCAATCTTCCGCTGACACAACTCGCGGAAGGAAGAGTCAAACTCACCGCGCTCGCTGAGATCGACGACCAAGCAAGCTGCCAAATCGCGAAATCGCAATTTTGAAGCCATCAGCAGGAGGTCTGATCCTTCGCATCTCTTCAGCTTTTGTGTAACCGTGTTGTTGTTGTTGTTGTTGTTGTTGTTGTTGTTGTTGTTGTTGTTGATTTGGAAAAAAAAAACACAAATGATCAGCCGAGCTGACGGTGGAAAGGATCAGGCATACTAGATCTACGACTGCATTTGGTGCATGATATTGTATTGCCCTCAGATCCAGTCTTAGAATTGCCATCCAACAATGTCGTTTGCTGCAAAGTCCTTTCTCGCCGTGTCGACTGCAGCGACCGTTGGCATCATTTACTATGTGCACTCCAACCAGCAGTCCGATCGCGAGGTGAGCCACCAACCTCATCGTCATGATCATCACCATCAAAGTCAATAGAGCGAGAGTGTGAGAGTGTGGTTAACTCTTCTCAGGTGCCGTTGCATCTGCCCCAGCATCCAACATGTGCTCACTCGCTCACTCACTCACTCACTCACTCACTCTGCTTGGCTTGGCTTTTGTCAGCGCCTGCGAATGGGCATCGAGCGCGATCTCGAACGCCAGCAGCGCAAACTAGAAAACCGCCGCGAGCTGGACAGACAGGCCGCGCTCACAGTGCAGCTCGAGCAAGAGCAGCAGAACGAGAGGCGCACCATTACCACCACCACCACCCCGGTGTCCAAGTAGGGCATACATGCACACACACTCTGCGTGGTCACCGTCGTTCATAGTGTTGCCTCCAAGTTTGAACGGCAGGGCGAGAAGGCCTCGTCGTTCTACATCAATCAAACGTACATGCTCAGTCAGAGCAACCCTCCCCGCCGCTGCACATCCGGCAATGGATGGAACAGCGCGCTGGATGTTCTATGATGCACAGTATGATGCGCGATCGTCGTAACGCACGCGCATTTCTGCGAAAAGCAACGCCAACTGGACCATGATTCGTTCAGCAATCCCGACTCTGCTGTCAGGCGCCTCGCAGCTCTCAAAGGCGACGCACAACACACACAATGGTGTCAACAACAACAAGACCGGGTTGACATTCTGGTGTGCACTCGGTGCTAGCCGAGATTGAACGGGACGTCTTTTTGGTTTGGTTGCTTCTTTCCAATCTCTTCGTGTGCACCATGACTCGGTGCTGCTGTGCAAGTGTATGCGTTTGATCTGTATGAATGTTGATGCTTTCATCTCCATGACCAGTTCTTCGAGCCGGTATTCACAATGAACGGATGCTCTCGAAGCCTGTCTCGTTCTTTTGTTTTTTTCTCTCTTCGCCCTTGCTCGTTGGGTTGGTTTCACAAGGATTGCAGCTCGCGCCCCCCCCCCCGGGTCCTTGTCGTTGCCGTGCTCTCAAAATCCAGTCGTGTTTGTCTGCGCTTCTGACCACCTCAAACGCACCAATCCGAAGCACAATCACACCTTTTTCTTCCTTCACCGCTTTCGATCACATTTGTATTCATTCACTCATTCACTCATTCACTCAGTCATTCCCTCATCCTTTCACTCATCTTTTCACTCATCCTTGTTTCAAGTCCGTCACAAGTCACACCTTTTCCACACCTTCTTCGCGCCCCTCGTTCGTCGTTTTCCCACCTTCTCCTTCCGAGCCTCTCCTCAACTGCGAACAAGTCTCAAACAATAGCACCACTCCTCGCCACACAAAGCATCATCATGCCGCCATCGCCACCGCCGCCGCTCTTCGCTGCAGTCGAGTCGCATGTCGTTCGCTGGGACGCTCAGAAGTCGCCGCGCGAATTTCCACCCGGCTTTGTGACGCTCGCACTGCCGCAGCCCGCAGCCCCGTCCACCAGCACAAGCACAAGCACAGACCCAAGCTCAAGCGCAGGCACGTCCGCTGGCTCGGCGGGGTCGTTCTTGTCCGGGCTCGTCGATGCGCTCTTCTCCAAGCCGCCGCCGCCGCCGCCATCAGCACAGCCCGACGAGCCAAGTGCTGCCAGTGCTGCCAGAGCTCCTGCCCCTGCGCCAACCGAGTGCGCATTCCTGCCACTGTCGCCCGTTGACCAGTTTTGCGCCCAGTTTGACGGTATCGGCGTCGGGTGGGCATTTCGCGGGTCGCTCAGCCCGGCGGCGCTGCTCAAGTCGCTCGCCCGCACAGTCACAGAGCTCTACCCGCACCTCACCGGGCGCATTGTCAAGGCGCCGTCTGCACTCAACCAAGCGACGGGCCTGCGCTCGCGGATTGCCGTCAGATGCTCCAACGAGGGCTTTCCGTTCATTGTCGGGCAGCTCGCAAACGTCCCCGTCGACGCACTCTCGCTGGAAGACCCGCTCATGCGCGCATTCACAGTGGGAGCGATCGCCGTTCCCGAATTAAAGTTTTCGACGAGCGGCGCCATCCATCACCCGCTGATCAAGGTCCACGTATGCCGGCTGGTTGACAACCCCGACATTACCATCATCGGACTGTGCATCATTCATGCAGTCATGGACGGATCCGGCTTTTTCCGCTTCTTCAAGGACTGGAGTGATGTGCACCAAGATATGGCCGCCGCTGCGACTGCCATTCCGCGCTGCGTGTTTGAGACGAGCAAAATGATGGACGGAATCGCCTTGGACGAGCTGCAGCGCTTGCAGGACGACTTTGCCGACCTGCCCTCAGAGTCGCCCCGACGCACCATGCAGCAAGTGTCAGTGCTCAAGTTCCCCATCTTTGCAGCTCGCGCTTTGGCGTCTTCTTTGACGACAGGTGGTTTTGCCATCCACTTCACTGACGCCGAGATTGCAAACATGAAGCACGCTGCCAGCGCAGGCCTGTCCCCTGGCGAGTACGTGACGACAAACGACGTGCTTGCAGCGCACATGTGGCGCATCACGGCAAAACTCAGAGAGCTGCCCCTGCACTCGCCCGTTCACATGCACATGTTTATGAACATGCGGAATCGTAAAGCGAGCCTTCCTGATCTGTACGGCACCGCCGCCACACTACAAGCCAGCGTGACGATGGGCGTGGACGAGTTGAGCAACGAGCCCTTCCATCGCATTGTGCAGCATTTGCACGCCACCGTCCAATCCAACGGCGAAACACAGTTCAATGCGGATATTTCTTGGCTCCAGCGCCAGGCAGACGAGAACGACATGAGTCGAATGATGATTGGCGCCGATCTTCTCCGCAATGGCACCATTCTCACGCACTGGGCACATTTTCCAGTCTTTGGTGCCGATTTTGGGACTGGACACCCCTTCTTTTTGCTTCATGGCGCGCCTCCGCCGCTGCCCAACTTTATCTTGGTCTCTTCTGCCCCACCCGGGCTTGGTGGAGTGGTGGTGTACGGCACCTTGCCCAACTCGCAGGCTCGCGCGCTGATGCAAGAGCCGTGGAAGAGCTGGCTGCACAGCTTCCGTTCGCAGTCGTAGAGTTGCAGCTTGTTTTTGGGCTGTTGGTTTCGTTTGTTGCACAATCTTGCTGTACAAATTTGCAATTGCTTCAACATGTGCATCAAAACTGCCGATCAACAAAAAGCATATTTTAGGTTGCTTGATTCAACGCCGCGACTTGCTTGTCAAACGAAACTGCCGTGATTTTGTCGCCGGGGGTATAGAATGGATTGCACAGCATGTCTGCGTAAATATCGTGGAGTCTTCGGAAGAACTGCGAGTGGGTGAAAGTCGGGGGGTTAGTAAAATTTGCTTGACGTTAAGCGAAACAAAGATCAAAGCCTCACCGATCGCACGTCCATTTCTCGCAACGCAGGGTTTCCTTCTTCCCACACGGCGATTAGTTTGACGCGAGTGTTTGTAACGTAGCCATATCTGCAAAAAGCGTGACGAGCATCCAAAAAACAAATCTCAGAACACAAAGCCACCACAATTTCATTTCATCGGTTGGACGATCGCGCGCTGTTGTCGTGGTCTTACACTTTGTACTCTTCTGCAGGGTACAGCAGGCCGAGGTAGAGCTCGGATGCGACTTTCGTGATGGTCGTCACTATGATGCAAGATTGGAACCCAGAGTGAGTTGGTTGTCTGAGCGCAGATTGAGAACACCGACCATTTGACATCAAAGCCCTTTGACAAAGCGACCGTCGCGAATGGGGTTGGATGCACCAACCCATGGCACAATCTCATCTCATCTTGGTCTGCAGTGTGGCAGTGCCGGGTTTGCTGGGTGGCCAAAGCCAAAGCCAAAGCCAAAGCCAAAGCCAGAGCCAGAGCGATGACCTCTTCCAGTCGCGTTGCTTTCTTGTTACCTTTCTCCTCCACAACGTCAAGTGCAGTGTGCACAATGTAGTGGTACTTGAGATCCGAGTCCGAGCCTGGGACTGCTGCAGACGCTCCAGAGCCAGAGCCAGCAGCACCAGCAGCAGCAGCAGCAGCAGCAGCAGCAGTGGAAGCCGCTCCTGCGCCGTCCTGGGCGCGGTGGAAGGACTTGAGGAACAAAGGCTCGTTCTGCATGTGAATGTGAATGCGCATGTGTGAGTGAGTGGAAGCGGGACGGCGGGGGAGGGGGGGGGAAATGGTCAGTCGGACTGGTCGGTCAATCTCAATGTGAGGATTTGAGCAGTTCTTACACTCTTGCCGACGATCGCCAAACAACTGAACATGGTCGATATCAAGAAAAAGTAGGGGAGGAAGGACGACTGACAAGCAAGTTGATCACTATGAACATTCAAAGTGAAATGAAATATCGAGACATTGTTCACACAACGAAGCGCAAACATCGGACGCGCGACAGCTTCACTCGCGTGTGCGCAACAGGAAAAGACACCAGTGCACCTCAAGTCATCGGCCGGCGAACACGTAAAACCGATTGCAGCTCCCGCACCATGCGATTCAATTCCTCTTGCTCTTGCGCCTGCCGAGCCTGTAATTTGTGGGAAGGGAGGTTGGTACATACACACACAGCCACGTGCGTGAGTTCAATCCGGCGTGGCTACATGAAGTACCAGTTCCACATACCTGCTCGGCGAGCTGCGCTTGTCTGTGTGCGGCTCGAGCGGCCCGGACTGCCTGCCACTGCTCGCGAGTCATTTCGACCTCCCCTTCCGCATCGCCATCGTTCGCATAATGCAGGGTAGCCTCGTAGACACGATCTAATGACGAGTCGGGGTCGTCTGAAGGCAATGGTGGCTGGTCACAGTCGGGTAACAAGTCGACGACTAGGCAGCATCATTCAATCAGTCAAAACGCGCGATGCTGTTGAAACGCGACCACAGCAAAGTGACAAAACGAGACCCTACCCGCTCGAGATGCTGGTTTATCGGACCCTGTAGCAGTCCCGTCAGCCGCAGTAGCATCATCCTCTGGAGGTTGGAGGGATTGACGGGTGCGCGCCATGCTGTCGCTCACAACTTTGACGTCGTGTTCCAAAGACGCGACACTATCAAGGAGTGTTTTGCAAATTTCGGCAGAGTCTGAAAGAAAGCGAAGGAACGCACGCAACAATGGCAAGAAAATGAGTACAAGAACTGGCAAGTCGAAAGTTCACTTCACTCACCTTTCCCAGACGCCGATTCTTCCAACAGCGCGCATCGGGTTGCCAAACACTCTGCTGCAATCATAATTCGCCGCAGATCGTCCAGGACCGACGAAGACTCGGGCGGTGGCGGATTCGGAGATGTCGCGATTGGAGCTGGCGTTTGATTGCAAAAAAAAAAAAAAACGTAAAAGGCCCGGAGCGTCGATACAAGCCATACGTCGAATGAAAAGAAATAACACGTCAGTCGTCAGACATGCATTGCAGATGCCAGTACCACAATATGACACCCACCGGGATCGAAAACTCGCTGGAGAGCGTCGGCAAACGCATCCATTTCCGGAACCAGATCAGCTAGAATTCTTGGTAATACACAGGGAAATATTCGACGAAACTGCAACCGTTGCTCTTCTGAAACGAGCCGAGGCACAGCGACACCAAGACTCTGTATTGAGGTGGTGTCGCGAACGCTTCCGATCAGAGCCAACATGGCAGTGCGACGCATCAGCTGAGACCGATGCTCGAGAAACACGTGTAACAAGGTCGTGATGGCGTCAAGAGAAGTCAAATCAGCGGCACTCTTCGGTGCGGATGGCGACGGGCGGAAGAGATAGGCTTGCGGCGGGTCTAAGAGTTCCGGCAGAGAAAATGACTGAAGAGAGTCAGCTCCCGCCAAAGAGAGATGTTGAATGCAAGTCTGCATTGTGGTTGAAAGCACAATTCGAAGCGACGCTCCAAAGCGCACCGACTCGCTGGAAGCGACAATTTGCAAGGCAGGCGGGAGCTCCGCCGCCACGGACGCAAAGTACCCTCGCTGCACAATCCCAAGCTCGCGCACGCGCCGAATGCCACGGACAAGTCTATAGGCGTGCGCACATGAGGGTTAGCCAAAGCCGCGGGCAGGCATTCTCAGCACGAAACCACACAACATGGCAATGGTTTAACGCTCTACCTTGTGTGAAGTAGTGATGTCGACTGGACAAAGCGAGATGTGAGACTGCAGTTGGCAGCGAGTTGTGCACGAACGGAATGGACTTGCGAGGCTTGAACAGACAGGGTGTGGAAGCGATACGACGCAAGCCCAGTCCATGTTGCCAAGCCCATCGCGCCTATGGCGGAGCTGCGAAATCCAAGTGCCGTCCGACAGAGCGTGCTGGCAAGGCACGATGCGACTGCTGCTCCAATCACTGTATGAAGCCGCAGTCGTCGCTGAGCTGTAGCAACCCGGTCAGTGATCCAATCGAGCTGTTCGTCGACTGCTTGCTGGATCTAAGCGTCCACCAAACCAAGCAAGAATCACAGATAGAGCCAGATGCACAGATAGAGCCAGATGCACCAGATAGCGCAAAGCGTATCGAGCTTGGTGGCGACCCAATTTCCAAAATTTGCAATACCTGAGAAACGCCGTTGTTCGGGTGCGCAAGGGCTCGCATGACATGGTCGCCGCCAACACGCACAATCCAGTCGCAGTCAGTCTCAGATAGGACACCTCGGCGACCCAGAGGAGCGATTGCAGCAACGAGTGCGTCGGCCTCGGCAATCTCCAAAGCTGCAGCAATTTCGCAGTTTGCTCGACCGAGCGCCCACTGTTTCAGCCTATCACATACAGAGTTACACACAACATCGAAATGTTGATGACAATATGCAGAGAATGCTGTCAGAGGGTGAAGAGCGCAGTCGGTCGGCCGTCGAGTCGACTCACCCTGGAGCCCAGGCCCACACCCACGCCCAAGCAGGCCGGCTGTCCGACTGTGCAGTGCTGCCACTCGTGTCACTGTCTGCCTCGGCGAGGGCGCTGGCAAGGCTTGGCGGCGGTCCCGGAAGCACGAGCAGGTCGTCTGTGCTGTACCCGATGGAGCTGTCAAACCCAAACAAAGGGGGGGGGGGACGGATCAACCATGAGAACAACACGGATACAAGTACAATAGTATGAACAAACCAACGATAGAGAGAGCGATCGAAGCGAGGGCTGCGCTTACCACAAGTACTGGTGCAGAGGCGAGCCGTCCGCCAACCCGCTCTCAGCCATGCAGCTCAGACTCCTCAGCGGAAAATAAATAAACAATAAAACACGACTGACTGAGTAGATCAAACACCATTCTAATCTACCGCGTCATGTTGTGCAACGACTGCAGTGCATTGAAACTCGACGTTTGGATCAAAAAAAGTGTCGTTGAGCTTCGCACCAGCAAACCCATCAGTTTCTCACAACATAAACGCGACGTACACTCGGTGTGCAAGGTTGGAACTTTCTCACAACATAAACTCGTCCTACATTCAGTGCGCGATTCGAATTTAACACAAGCAAGGAAATTGTCCCCACCAAGCGATAAAACCAAAACAAAAACGCAGCGCACACATTGTAGAACGGGTGAGGCAACGATACAACACTCTAGTGTGGCTTGGGAACGTGCCCGTCCACGTAAAAGTTGCGCGTGGCCTTTGGAAGAGTCAGGACCATGCCTTCCATTTCCTTTGTGAGCGTAATCTGACACCCAAGCCGAGAGTTTGCCGTGAGAAATGGCGCCATGTCCAGCATATCCTGTTTCAAGTAAACGGTCCGATGACGTGAGAGGGGTGTTTGAACGACGAGCTCAAGGGCGCGCAACAACACAGCCAAAAAAAAAAAAAAAAAACCACAACAACAGAGAGCGTTTCCTCCTGCTCCTTACATCTTCTTCCTCGCTGGACTCGGGGAGTTTTGGAAAGCTCGTGTCATCAACAATGACGTGGCACGTTGAGCATGCAACTGATGCTTCGCACGCACCTTCGAGTGCAATATTGTGACGATGTGCTAGATACATGACGTTGTCGCCAACCTTTCCCGCAATGTTACGCCTTGTCCCGTCTCGTTCCACATACACGATATTGACGCTGAGTGTACAGCAACAATCAAACACCGGCCCAGGATTTAGCTTTCAATGCAAGACGCTCCAACATGAGCAAACATGAGCACAAGCGCGAGGGTTTTTTTTTTTTTTTTTTTTTTTTTTACATTTGGTCGGGTGATGTTGGATCTTTGTACTCATAGTCTCCGTGAAATGCGATGCCTGTGATTCTCGACCAGATGCAATGAGTCAAAGGTGAGCTCAGACGCGATTCTGAGCAGCTGAACATGAGATCGTACCTGAGCTCGAGTGAAACTGCCTGGAGACAGCGCGCGTCGTGAATCCCAGCAGTAATTGCCCAGCAGAAGCAGCGTCCGATCCAGAGCGGAGGGAGTGCAGTTGCAGTGATGACAATGAGGATGGCAGCGAGGACGCGAGCAGTGAGCGAGTGAGACCCCGACCGCCATTGGACGAGTGAAGCAGGCGCACTTGGCTGGTGAGCAGGGCTGCTGCCGGCGATGGCGATGGCGATGGCGATGGTGATAGTGTTGGTGGTTGAGCGAGGCAGCCGACAGCCACAGTGACGGCGCATGGCGTGCTGGCTTGGCGAGTGACTGACTGAGGGACAGCCGCCGCCGACCGCGACATGCGGATCAGTGTGCAGCATGACAAGAGTGATGATGATGATGAAGATGATGATGATGATGGTGATGGTGATGATGCCGATGACGAGAATGGCGATGATGGCGAGGACTGAGGCAGACGCCGCAAAGACTGGCGCAACGGCAATGACCAGCAACTCTGGCGAACGAGCAGTCCGACGAGTCCAGTTCCCAGCGACCTCATCGTGCGCGTAAGAGTGTGAGAGAGAAGGAGAGCGAGAGAGCGAGCTCGGGGAGGGCGGGGGGTTTGAGTGGCTGCTGCTTTACTGCTGCGAATCAAGCAAGCAAGCAGTTTGGACTGAGCTGCTCAGAAGTCAGCCTGAACAAGGAGAAAATTCCGAGCTATCCAACACAATCGTACAGCATGTCAAACCAGCAAGCACGAGGTGGGAGACTGAGATGGTTGGTCTTAGATCGGCAGACAAGGTGCGCCATGATGATGATGATGAACTTGGCGTGCATTTCGCAGATTTTCCGAGTTTGATTTGGTTTCATTTCACGCTTCTCCAGTCTTCATGTAGTGAGAACAGTGGGGGCGGATAGTGGTGATGATGATGGAGTCTCCATCGATGGCTCATCAATGCCATCGCTCTCTTCTCTTTTGTGGTTTGTTCCAATGCAGCGTCTTCATCCTCGTCGCTGTGCTGACGATCGCCGACTCGGCCTTCGCAGGCACCTGGAATTCAACCGCCTGCAAGTACACCACCACGTACGTCTCCTCCTTGTCCGCTCTTCCGCAGTCGCACGCATTCGGGCATCGTGTGACTGGCACTGATTTTTTTTTTTTTTTGTTTGTTTGTTTGCTTGTCGTCTGCGATTTTCTCATCCGTTTTGTCGTTGCCATGCTTCGCTCCTCTCCTCGCGATTCGCGCGCTCTCCTCGAATTAGTGCTGGTTCGTCCTTCACCGTCTCCAAATTCCGCCGCTCGCAGCCTTGGTCGATTCCCGGGGTGAGCTCGACTGGTGGCCCTGACGGCTACAACTACCTCTATAACTTCTGCCCTGGGCTCGGCAAAAACATTGGCTCCTGTGTTGCCACCGATCTTGTAAGCATTCAACGTTCGTGTTTTCCGCCCGCAGCGACTCCGAGAGCACGCAGGAACCGCACACAAGCCAAGAACGACGAAATGAGAAGAGAACCGCAGAGTTGTGGTTTGTTCGTTTGCGTGAATGCTGTCTGTCGGCTCGCAATGTGGCTGCTTTCCCGGGGGTGATGGGCTGGTGATGGTGGCTTGTTCAGAGTTTCCATCAGTCCTCCTCTAAACCGCCCTCGCGAAGGAGGTCTTGACTGGCTGCAATCGCCGATGCCTGATTCCTGTTGCCCGCGACTGAGCTGCCCCGCCATGCTGGTTGCCACGCCTCTCTCCTCGCCAATCTCCCAACAATCGTCCATTCGCTTCTGCTGCGCTGCAGTTTCATCTCGAAAACAGATCATTCTAAAATGCCATCATTGATGGCTTTCATGGATGCAAAAGCGCTCACCTTCATTTTTGGTTGACGGGTTTTTGTTTTTATTCCAACAGGTCTGCCAGCAGTCTACTACTGGTGGCTCCACCTATGTTATCGGCACCAACTTCATGAGCACAACCGATGGCCACAACACCAACACTGTATGCGACGTCTATTGCAGGAGAAGGGTCTGGTCATTGAAGAGTTGTTTCTAAACGTTGATTGCGTCTCAGGTCGAGTTCAAGTCCACTGACGCTTCTCCCCGATGCACTCGTGTTATTTTCAACTGTGACCCCAATACCAAGGGCGAGCCTGTGACCGCTGCCACCGAGCAAAAGCCTGCTGGTATGTCGAGGTCGATTTGTCGTTTGTGTCGTTTGCCTGCTCGCACGTCAACTCATGCTTCTCGATTGGCGTGATCCGCTCGTCATTTCGTACAGATCTTGGCTGTCTTGCAACCTACACGATGGCGTTCACCCACGCTTGCTTCTGCCCCGGGTCGACCTGCGACTACAACCCAGATCGCGCCGACTCGATCGCCTCAGTCACTTCAGTAGCCGCGGTCGCATCGATGCAATCTGCCTCGGCTGCCTCCTTTGCCTCAATTGCCTCAACCAGATCTGCATCAGTCGCTTCAATTGTCTCAATCACTTCGGCGCTCTCGGCTTCTGTTGCATCGACCGCATCGGCATCTGCTGCGTCCGTTGCATCTTCCATTGCACAACTCAGCGGCGGCACGCAAGATTCGTCTCCAACAGCTGCCATCGCTGCTGCTGTTGTGAGTGTTACTGTCATTGCGCTACTTGCACTGATATTCATCGTGATGCGACGTCGTCGATCGCAACGTTCGGTTATGCGACCAAAGGACTCTGCCGGTCCCATCCACCAGGAGGCTGTTGAAATGTCAGTCTCCCCGCATACCGAATCCACTCCACCTCACAACGACGCCGGTTCAGCGTCTGCCATGGCCGGCCAAAAGCAGCCAAAACCAAAGAACTCTGCCGGTCCCATCTATCAGGAGGCGGATGAAGTGATCGTCTCTTATCGGAACCATTCGACTGGATCTCACAACGAGGATGACGGCTCAGCTTCCGCTGGGGTCGGTCAAAAGCAGCCGCAGTCTTCGCACCAAGCGATTTCCATGCCCTCTTCAGTGGTGGTCTACGACGATATCGGCGTGTATGTTGCCGGCAGCAATTCTCGTCGCGTTCGTGAAGGCTTGGCCGTTTTGAAGCGCCTTGCCAGTGGTAACTTTGGCGACGTCTCACTGGGTCAGGTGCTGTTTACCGCTCTGCCCCCACGAGCCCAAACCTTGCTCGGACCTACAGCGTCTCCAACCGTGCTGGTTGCAGTCAAGTCTCTGAAGTCTGATGCGGACGAGAAATCCCGCAAGGACTTTGAAGGCGAGGCGAAGTTGATGGCCCCGTTCGTGCATCCGAATGTCGTGCGCCTACTTGCGGCTCTTTTCGAATCCGAGCCCCATCTCGTTCTGCTTGAGTTTGTGCAATATGGCGATTTGCGCACTCTCCTACAAAAGTCCCAGGCCCAATCGCTTTGGTGGACGCACAGCGAGCAGGTGCATGCCATTCGCCAGATTGCACTCGGCATGGAGTATCTGGGCACGCTGCACTTTGTGCACCGAGATCTTGCCGCGCGCAACTGCCTTGTGGGGCAAGGAATGGTGGTCAAGATTGCCGACTTTGGACTTTCTCGCGAGCTGGCCGACGAGCACGATTACTATCGCATGCAAACACGAGGCAAACTTCCTTTGAAGGTGGGTGAATGGCTGTGTTGGAAGGGTTGCGAGTTTGATACAGTACATGTATTCATTCCGTTGGTCCCCCTTGTAGTGGATGGCGCCGGAGACAATGACTTTCCGAAAGTTCTCGTCCATGTCTGATGTGTGGTCGTTTGGTGTGACGGCATGTAAGTCGAAGGCTCTATCGCAATGGTGCAGGCCAACACATTGTTCTCACATCTGTGGTGATGTTTGCTTGCAGGGGAATGCTGCAGTTACGGCGCAGTGCCGTACGGCAAAATGGATGGCCCGTGAAGCGCTGGCTCATCTGGAGACTGGTGGTCGGCTCCCCATGCCAGAGAACTGCTCAGCTGATCTATTTAGCTTGATGCTCAGTTGCTGGAGCACGATCCCGGAACTGAGACCAAGTTTTCCCCAGCTCGTCAAAGCTTTGAAAACCTTCGAGGATGGTTTGATCATCCGCGAGATTGGTGCAATGCTGTAACTTGTCTCTTGGTGCAATCGTTGTGAGGCTCCTAGCGACTCTGTTGCATTCTTTGTTTGGTTTTGTGCTCGTCCATTCGAAATTCAACGAAAGGAAAGCACAAAAAGGTGCTTGCTCGGACTGTTGCGCCGACAAAAACACAACAAAAAACGTACTTGTGGTTGCTAGAATTTCGACGCAGAGCGTTCTCCGGTTGATACGGCCAGCTCACGCGTTTGTGTGATTCAGATGAAGTTGGGTAGTCCACAGCTCAATCGCAACAAGGAGGCGTCGTTGAATGAGTAACGATGTGAACCTCAAGTTCAGACGTGAATGACTTGTTCTTCCCCATGCCGATCTACAAGTGCCCGGCTGAGCGCGGTGGACGGACGGATCAATGAATCTACATTGCTGACTTCCATTCGCTACAACAACCCCCGTTGCTTTCGATTCGATGGAAACTACAATTATTCCATCTTCCTAAAGCGTCGCGTCTCGGCTCAGTCTCTATCCTGTTTGTGATGTCGTCCAAACCGAACTCACAAATGGATCTACCCGCATCAGCCGCCGATCCGAAGCCGAACGCGCGTACCGCGTCCGCAGCTTCCTTCGACGATGTTGACGCTAGCCAGTCGACGAAACGAGCCAGAGCGAACGTAAGCGGCTTGCTGTTGATGTTCCAAATTTAGTCAGATTTTGTGTCTCGGCAGTTCCCGCCCGTGGCTTTTTGCCTGCCTTTGTTGACGCCCGTTCTGCTCTCTAACGCGATTGCGTGAATGTGTACTTGAGATTTTCCACCGCAGTCATGTTGTGCGTTGACAGCCTGTGACGATGGCAAAGTGTTGCCCACTTTCGCGCCCGAATTCTAAACTTTGCCGTTTGGTTAATAGAATCAACAAGTTGTCGACAACGCATCCCACGGCGCTTCACAGCAGCTGACTGCAATGAAGAATGCACAGCGTTCCCTGACGGCCGTGACGCAAGGGCAAGCAAATGTCGCAATGCCAAACTCAGGTAAGAACTGACTTTCTGTGTGTGTGTGTGTGTGTGTGTGTGTGTGTGTGTGTCATTTGCACTGATTATTGAGCGGTATGGCTTTTTTTTGTGTACCTTCTCCAGGGCTCAACCAAGCAGCGCAAAGCAATGAAGAAAAAACCGAGCGGACCCTTCAGCAAAAACTGGAACAAGCGTGGGCTAAAGCACCTGGTGCGTTGTTTTGAAAGTTCTACCATTGAGGCATTTTGCGCGTGCTTTCCTAATGCGGGTGTTTTTGTTCTTCTCCAACCTTTAGATCTACTATCCCGATCATTAAATTTCGACCCCCCCTCTTTTTTTCACTTTTTCGCCCTCCCTGGGACCTGTGTTGCTTTCCGTCTCGCCCGCGGAATGTTCATTCATGGTACGGTGTACCAGACACATTTTAGAAGTGAAGCAGCGGGCTGGGAGTTAAGATTCGAAGCGAGAACAGACAAAAATGAAACTCAAAAAAACAGAAAAAGAGCGGATTTTTTGCCCAATTTTCACAAAGCATTACATG
>NW_011887300.1:1378133-1378969 GCF_000151315.2 Capsaspora owczarzaki ATCC 30864 | reverse complement strand
GAAAATAAAAATCAATCGAGAAAAAGAAAACCATTCAACCCACCAAGAAAAAAAGGAAAGAAGAAAAAAAGCAACAGAAGAACCGCGGTGTCACAGCAACACAAGTCGACTCACTCTCCGCTCCCTCCCCCTTCAATACGCATGGCAAATGGATGAAGCGCATTGCACCACACGAAAAACGCAAACGCCGACACCGGAATACGACGATCAGGTGGCGAGATTGGAGTTGAAAAAAAAAAAGAAAAAGAAAAAAAAATCAAGCAACAGAAGAAACGCGGTGTCCGCACTACTCACTCTCCGCTCCCTCTCCCTTCAATACGCATGGCAAATGGATGAAGCGCGTTGCACCACACGCAAAACGCAAACGCCGACACCGGAATACGGCGATCAGGCGGAGAGATTGGAGTTGAAAAAAAAAGCAAAAAAAAAAAACTTAAAAGACCGCCGCCAAAGCAATCAAGAGAGCGAGCGAGCGAGATGGTTACGAGAGCGAGCGAGAGCGAGAGACGGATGGGAATGCGTTCGATGAGATGAGAAAGAGAGAAAGAGAGAGGGAGAGAGAGAGAAAGAGTGAGAGAGAAAGAGAGAGCAAGACAGAGAGAGGCTCCGCGTGCGATCTTACAGCGGGTAGCGAACAGAGAGAGAGAGAGAGTGAGCATAAATAGAGCACAAATCATAATAAGAGGGGGAGAAAAATGCCGACCGCGTGATTGTCCCGTCAACGGGCTGACTTACCTCCATTCATTCCTTCTGTCGGCTGATAAGTTTGACATTGCGTGGGTGAGGGACGCACTACCCCGAACTGGTTTGGGGAGGGGTGTGTCGTTCGTCCCACC
>NW_011887300.1:1374302-1377810 GCF_000151315.2 Capsaspora owczarzaki ATCC 30864 | reverse complement strand
TGAGCACTCTGTTGAGGAGGGCGGCATGAAATTCCGTCAAAAACTGCTCCTGTAGCACCGATTGTGCCTTGCTGTGCCCATCAAATCGATGGCGATGGACGTTGGTGCTGAGGAGGGATATCGATCAAATGCATCCAATTCAGCCATTCGTCCGCCAAAAGACACTCATCCTTGCCCTCGAGCTCCACGATGCCACGTCGTCAGAGTCGTGCACAAGGGCCTGATTCAACAACAAGGGCACTGCTCTGAAGTGTGCAAGCAAGGACTCTTTCCACTCGTCTCCCCTTGCGTGGGTGCAACTGCTGAGCATTGTTGAAATCCTTCAAGTCTGCTCTTTTGCTCAATGACCCTTTGAGTGATGGTTTTGCAGTTGTTCTTCGTTCCTTTGATTTAGATCTACTCTTCATTCTTCTTTTCTTTTATTCTCTTCATTCTTCGCAATGGCACTGCAGCAGCGCAGTTTCGCCGCGTTCGCCGCACTGCTTGCATTGAGCATTGCCGTCCTCAGCGCTCACGGTGCGGTTTGCGTTTTGTTGTGGCTCACTTCAGCTCCTCCTCCTCCTCCTCCTGCTGCGTCTTTTATTCTGCTTCTTTCTGTCTTTCTCTTGCTTTGATCGATGCGCGTCATGTGTGCTCTTGGAGTGCAGCCAGAAGACCGAGCTCTCATCGTCTCTCCCTTCCTCTCTCTCTTTCTCTCTCTCACTCTCTCTCTCTCTCGCTGCTTGCTACACGTCGCATGTTTTCATCCCCCACACCACGAACGCGCGTCGTCGCTGTGTGTGCCTCCTGAGCCTGAGCCTCACTCATGATACCTGCCAATGGAGACCGACTGTGATTCTCTCCAATCAACCTTCACCCCAATGGCACGTCACTCACTTGACTCGCTCTGGATCATAGTGTCGCTCTGATTCACAGTTGGACTTGTCGCACACAACGGATCAGGCGCCCGCCACGTCCAGTCGGAAGCGGCTTCTGGCTGGTCTCGCATTGCCGCATCGACCTCGCATCGCAACTCGCTCATGCCTGCAGACCAGAACAGCCTCGACCGACGTGCTGTCGAGTTTGACTTTGCTTCTGACGCATTCATCTCGGTCATCTTTGCCATCAAGCAGCGCAACACGGACGCACTCGCCTCCAAGCTCAAGGGCGGTCTCCGACCCTGCCAGCGAGGACTATGGTACAGTACAGTCCACCATGCGCATTCTAGACCACGGACATGGTCAAAACTGACCGTTTGTTCGCCGCGCTCGATCTATGACTCCTCATAGGCAAGTACATGACGCGTTGAAGAAATGGCCAAGTTTGTCGACGGCGAGCCAGATGCTGTCAACAACGTTGTCACCTCGCTCATCCTCCGAAACGTCGCCTACCGCATGCCGGCTGCCAACGACACACGATGCATCTCGCAGTCGCGTCAGAGCTCTTCATGTGCAATGTAAGGTCGGACGAGGCTCTCGCTCTCGCCAAGCACTTTGCTGAGTGCCTTCTTGCAGCTTTCTGACTCGACAATTCCTTGAGCAGAAACCTACAGAGGCTGGGAATTATCCATTCGTGGTCTGTCGCAGTCATTCGAATTGAGTCGAAACAACTTGCACCAGTCTCGTCTAACGGTGCTTACTGAATGGCGCTTGAAGAAGTGGGTGTTTTAATTCACGATACTGCTGTTGTTCCTCGGCTGTGAGGTGAGCAGGGACCTGTGGACAGAGCATGCAATTGTCAGTCAACCGAGAGACTGGACGCATTTGGAAGCTGATAGGTGGGGAATGCCTAATCCTTCCACCGTCAGCTCGACTGATCATGTGTTCGAGTTCCTCTGTGAGCTCTTTGAGCACTCCACCTGCATGCATTTTTGGAGTGTTAGTATGGCGACATTCAATTGTCTCATATCCTAAGTTCTTTTTCTTTGTTATTCTTCATAAAGCTTTCAACCGTGAAAAACAATCTGTTCGAGTTCCGCTGTGAGCTTGTGAGCACTCTACTCGCAGGCCGATGTCTCATCAGAAACCACTGTAGCATGCCGGAACATTGACGTCAGCGGAGCAGCATCGTTCGGATCGAGCATCCAGAGCGGCGGGACTTGCACATTCGCTGCAGCGGCGCCAACCGTCCTGCGAGATTTGCGCTTTGTGAGCGGTCCAGCCGCCTTGAGCTCATCCTTGGCCGGCAGCATCGCAGCGTTCCGAAATCCTGTCTGCCACGCGTCGCGACACGACATTGTTAGCGTTGTCGAAGTCACAACACACAAAACAATGTCGAATTTGCTGCCAAAGGTCGAATTGCGAATGGCCGAATACGCTTTGAAGAGTTTGGCGGTCCTGTTAGCTGCGTCACCCTTCTTGGACAAGTCTTCGTCCGTTGCTTGCAGAAGAATCAGCAACGGTCGCTCGTCATCGTTCATGCTCTCTAAGACGAGACGTGCATCAAATTCTGACGTGCTTGCAGCGTGCAAAAAGACCACTCCAGGAGCGTCTGCTTGAACTCGAACCTTCGTGCCCATCCAGATGTCGACAGCATCCACGGCTTCGGCAGCATCGAACGTCGGTTTCGAGGTGGTCGAGGTTGCGAACTGGCTCGTGTCTTGCACTGCATTCAGTACGGGCGTCGCAGTCGTTCGGAAGGTACGAGGGGCCTCGGGGCTCTGCGTGCTGTCGCTGCCGAAGGGAAGCGGGACATCGGGAGAAATGCCGAACAAGTTGTGAATTGTGAACGGCCGGACTTGTTGACCGAAGCGAATGGCGAGAGTGGCCACGAGGCCAAGCTCAAAGGCCCGACCACTGTTCGGTTGGTAAGGAAATGTGAAAAGATCCAAAATGGGTGCACGTTCGGCAACAGGGATCTTGGCAAGGATGGGTCGCAGCAGGACAATCGGTACACGAAGTCCTCTGGCCTTCAACTTGAAGTGCCGGGCTGGTCACATACGACTCGACTTGCTCCTTGGTCCGGGTTGAATTCTTGATGAAATCTTCCCGCGCATTTCGCTGCAACTCTAAGACGAGAGCCTCGCGAGCAAGTTGTGCTTCATCCGATGATGACTCTCATCATCAACCCATTCCTCGTATCTTTGTGGAACGATCTCTGATCATAGCAATGACTCGACTTTGTTTTCACCGCTTCTGATCAAAGCAAAGTTTCAACATAGAAAATCAAAGAACGACCAAAAAAAAAAAAAAAAACTTCAGTTCTCCTTTTTTTCTTTTTTTCTTTTTTCCTTTTGGTTAATGTAAGTTTTTCTTCTTTTGAATGTTTTGCCTTTCTTTGTGATTCCACCGCTTTTTCTAGCCTTTCCTTCCCTCCTTCTCTCTCTCTCTCTCTCTCTCTCTCTCTCTCTCTCTCTCTCTCTCACTCACTTTCGCTGACCCACTCTCGCTGCCTACGCTAGCTAATCGGCTAATCTCGTGACTCATGTGGGATAGATGATATTAGATCTAAGATTAGCGCTAAGACACCAAGAGGAGCGGACTAGACACCTATTCTAGACTTTGGATACATGCCGAGGTCAGGAGGCGGG
>NW_011887300.1:1328641-1374202 GCF_000151315.2 Capsaspora owczarzaki ATCC 30864 | reverse complement strand
ATACGCAGTCGACCACTCGTGGCTGGTGTGCCGTGGGTGAAAATCCAGCCAGCGTCAAGTCGAACTGCTACGTCATTGGGTTTTAGATCAAAAAAAAAAAAAACTTGGCAGAAAAAGCGCGAACTACACGTCACAGCGAACAGCGCGAATTCACAGCCAAGAACACAAAACGAACAAAAGATCAAAGCCGCAAGAATGCGCGACAGATGACAGATGACAGATGACAGATGACTTGTGCAGTCACAGCGAGGCGAAAGCGAGAGGAAGAATAGCGGTGGGGAACTCGGAAAAAAAAAAAAAAAAAAAAAAAAAAAACGGGTTTGTCTAACGAAAGCGTAGGCGCCCAAACTGAAGGAAATCCAGTGTCTGCTGCTGAGTTTGACCGTAGCCAACTTGCATTTTCCGCCTGCAATCCGCCTCACTTTTTGCTCTCTCTCTCTCTCGCTCTCCCTCATCAACAACAGATCACCCGGCTCCTTGCGCTTGGTCACTTCCGTCAACACACTCGTCGAGCAACAAAACAAAAACAACAAAAGTCATGTCGCAGCCGCCAGCATACTCGCAGTACCCCCAGCAAGGCTACCCAAGCTACCCGCAGCAGGGCGGCGGCTACCCTCAACAGGGCTACCCGAGCTATCCTCAGCAGGCGCAGCAGGGCTACCCGCCACAACAAGGCTATCCCCCGCACCAGAACAGCTACGGCGGCCAGCCACAGCCCGGGTACGGCTACGGGTACCAGCAGCCCGGCTACCCGACCACCACAAACTCAACCACCTACGTCGTGCAGCAGCCACAGCCACAGCAGCAGGTCGTCTATGTCACTGACAATGGCGCCGCGCAACGCCAACGCGAGGAGGACTGCTGCCTCATGAGCATGTGCGCCCTCTTGTGCTGCTGCTGCGCGTTCAACTAAAGAGGCGTCCATTCGTCCGTCCGTCTGTCTGTCTGTCTGTCTGAGCGTTGATGTTCAGTTGTGCACTGTTTTTGTTGCTTGGTTTATTGGATAGGTTGCGTGTTCATGTTGTATTGTTCGTATGCCGGTCATGTTTTCCTTGCTTTTGGGTGGCCCTCTGCTGCTCTCGTTCGTTTCATCCTATTGTTTGCTCTGTTTGTTAATGCAATTCGATTTTTCTTTTTTTTTTGTTTTTTGTTTTCTTCGTGTTCTTCGTGAAACGCTGATGCCAACATCCTGCAACGCAACATCGCTCCGTCTACAATCGGACGCGTTGAACTTCCTCCTTCTTGAAGTCCACGCGCAGGCCCAGCACCTTCAAAACCTCGGAGGGAGTCAGGCGCCATGACAGCTGCGAGTTCCAGTGATCGACTGCATCCTGCACCCGCTCCAGAAGCAACAGCGAGCATATTTGGTGGAGCCGTGTAAAGCGATCGCGCACTGTCTTTTGGGTCATGCCCGAAAAGTATCCCGTGAGCGCTCGCAAGTCCTTGTCGAGTTGAATACCTCCGAGCTGTCCAGCAGACCAACGTAGCGACACTTTGAGCCATCAAGTGCAAGTCATTCTTTTTCTCTCAACTCAACGCATCGTCCACATACCGCATTGAAGGACATATCGAAAATCCGGGCCTCCATCTGCGCGGTAACATACTGCGCAACAATGCCAACGAGACTATCATAGTTCGAGTCTGTCATCATGGACCGCAGCGGCATAATCAGAGCTTGGAGTTCGTTCACAAACGGAACCACGAACGGGTCGGACACGTCGTTGTCGGCAAACGCCTGGTCGTCAATCACGTAGGAAACAGAGCTCAGTGCATCCAAAGCAGTCTTGATACGCGGCAGCAAAGACGCAAAGAAGAATTGCTCCATGGCAGACTGTTGTTTGGTTGGAAAGTTTCGAGCAGCACATCAGAACGACTCCATACATCCAACACGTAGTGAACTGATTGTTCCAAACACTCTGAGGCTTCACCTGTAACAAATGCCGCAGGGAATTGCCAGTGCTGGCCATATCGCTCAGCAAGCTTTCGAGCTTTTTCTGCTCCGACTCAAGCGTGAATAATGAAAGGCTCTCTTGTTCCAGACCTTTCATCAGTTTGACAGTGTACTCGCTGCTAACTTCGGTATTGTTCAGCAAGACCTGCAAACATAAGAATAAGCCCCACAGTGAGAAAATTTTGGCATCCGTGACGCTCATCGTCATGATCAGCGAAAATCGATATCGCATGCACGCTCTCACTCACACACTCTCTCTCATACACACACTTTCACACACACACACACACACACACACACTGACCATGTACGTCGCCCTCAGCGCTGCGGCAGTGCTGCCAACGTCGAACGTAAGGCGTGATTGGAACATTTCCTTCAGGTCGGACGAGACGGACGGGACGTTGGCGCGCAGCTTGGCTTGCAAGTCCGCCTTCAGGTCCGAGTCAATGATGGTGTTGGCGTGGTTGATCATGGCGCACACGATATTAACATTGCCGCTGGACAGGGCGCGCCGGGTGCACTTTTTCAACACGTAAAAGACATCGTCGACACCAGACGAAGTCAGCGTGCCAGGTTCATGCTTGTCCATGGTGATGGCTTTGAGCACGCTGTGTTTCATGTAGAACTCCTCCATCACAATGTAATTGCCGACCAGCTCGTGCATGAGTTTGTTGAGCTCGCACGCGTCCATAAACCGCTCAAAGTTGAGGCGCGCTGAAGCAATGCTGGGTAGCAGGGGACCATTCTGCGACGATAAGGTTGCCGACTCTGCAGCCGACGCGTCTGTAAATGCACGAGTGTCATCCTGCAGGGTTGACCAAGTGGATCCAAAAAACAAAGTGTGAGGGGTCTTGTTTTTCTCAAACCGAGTCGAACAACCCACAGAATTCTGTGACCGTGTGACCTACCTCTGCGTGCTTGCGCATGTACTTGTTGTAAGACTGTGTATGGCTGCTAAAGAGGGCAATCTCAACGAGCTGAATGTCCACGTCTCGAGGATCGATGGCGTCGTTGGTGGTGGCCGACGCTTTTTGCACTCGGGTCATCTGCGCTTGCACCTCCCGAACCTACAGTGCACTCCGACCACGTGTACACAACTTGTCAGGCATTCTGTCACTCACTCAATCAACATTGCTCGCTTGGCCCTTACCTTTTTGCGAAAATCTCGCTCCGTCATGAACACGTTCAAGATTTTCTGAGCCTGCCGATCGCACTCAAACTGTAGCCGGCGGAGAAGCACGCTCAGATACCCAAAGCCATAATGCTCTTCGATAATTGGTTGATACTGGTCAACCGTCTTGGCGACAGCAGTGAACAGCTGGACAAACAAGTCGACAAACACAACTTGGGACAATTTTCCTGTTTTTTTTTTTTTTCGGGGGCGGGGGAGGGAACCAGTCGTTGAAAACTGATATGAGTCACACGAACTGAAAAAAAAACCCAGCCACCTTGCCAAGCACCAACAACTCTGACTTGCCATTCTCGTTGCGTGACAATTCGCGGAACTTTCCATCCAGCAACTGCACCACTTGACCGCAGACAAACGCAGAGAGCTTTTCGAGGCCGTCTTCGTGCAGGTTGATGAGGGGGAACAAGACAAAGAAGCGAGTGATTTCGTCCGTGCTGCCACGGCCCGACGCGACGGCGGAAGCAGCAGCGGCAAACTTTTCGGCAATGGTGACGCGGACAACCCGCTCGGCCTCTTGCAGTGCTTGGACGGGCGATCGGTGCTCGCGGTGGGAGTCGAGCGCACCATCGTCACCAAGAGCGGCAGCAACGGCGCTGGTGGCAGAGGTGGTGGACTCTGCCGCGGAGAGCAACGCCGGATCAATGCTTTGGTACGAGTGAATGTGCTTGGCGGCCGATTCAAAGTCGCCTCTGGCGAGTGCTGACTGCACGCCCTCGACGCAGTTCTTGAGATCGAGAATGTCCTCGACGCGCTTGATGCACAGTCTTACGTTCGACTGCGCGCCGTCGAGCTCGCGCACCTTGCCGCTGACATTTTCAGCCAGCCTGCATGTGAATGAGATTGTTCCGTGTAGCTGTTTGGCGTCGTTCTCGAGCACCTGGAGCTTTGGTCTGTCAACACACAGCAAAACGGGAGGTTGAGTTTAGTGACCAAATAACTTGTTTGTCTGAGCGATTGAGTGATTTTCCAAAGCATCTCAGAAATTCAATCCCAGCTTCCCTCTGTTCTCCTCCAACCAAAGCAAAACAATAGTAATCCCATTGTAATGCTTTCCTATGACACGACAACGCTCTTGCACTTACGCTAGGAATTGCAGCGTTTCGAGCTTTGCTTCAATGCGGTCGCGCTGGCCGAGCAGTGCGTCGAGATCCTGCTCAATGACGACGCCCTCTGCCTCGAGGGTGGCAATCAGCGCATGGACTTGGGCGAGGTTGGTGATGGACTGGACTTGCTGCAGCGACGGCGACGGCGACGGCAGCCCAGCAGCGACTGGCGCAATGGGAGCAGCAGCAGCAGCAGCAGCAGCAGCGCCAGTGCTTGAGCCAGTGCTTGAGCTCGTGCTGGGCGATGCGAGCTTGGGTGCTGATGACGATGATGACGACGATGATGATGATGATGGGGAGAGTGTGTGAGGGCGAAGTGCGGACGCTGCAGCTGGTGACGACGATGATGATGATGAGGTGGCAAAATGGCTGGAGCGATATTGAGATTGAGATTGAGATTGAGATTGAGATGGAAGAGCGGATGGCATGATGCTCAGAATGAAAGACTGGTGGCAATGAAACACACACACACACACACACATATAAAGTCACGCACTTGTTGCTACCAACTCCAAGTCCGAGTCCGGGTTTTGCACAATCGGCAAATGGTTGACATTGTTTGATTCTGCACGGTGCTCAAAATGAAAAGTACTCTCTGGTCCAGCTCCAGACAGCATCACTCATCATGCTCAAACTGGGAGAGTGAGTGCTCTCGAATTCATGAGGAGAAGCACGAACGGGGCTCTGTGGACTTCGGAACGCAAGCAATCGATCAAATCCAATCCAGCTGCTCCTCGCCGGTCCGAGGGTCACTTGCTGGCGAGTAGAACTATCTCATTGACAAGATTGTGTTGAACGTGTTGAACGTCGACTTTTGAGTCGCAAAAAAAAGAAAGAAAGCACAGCAAAACAAGCAAAAAAAAAAAGAGTTACAACAAGCAGTATTCCCGCGTGGTCTCCCACCGCAGTACTAACTACTCTCATGGTGGTTTAACTTCGCAGAGCGGAACGGGATGCGGTGCATTCCACCAGATATGGCCGTAACTGAAGTATAGTACGTGGGCAACAGCTATAGAAGCGACAGGCCTGATTTGATCTGCGGGTTTGGTTCGTGCCCGCAATGTTTTGATGGTTTTGATGTCTCTGTTCTTCCGAACCAAGCTGAATCTAAAACTCTCTTTCTTTACAAAGTGCACTTTGACTGCTACGCGCGGGTGGACAGTCTGAAATCCAGTCACCAGTGCAACGAATCACCACTCGCCAACACGAAAGGGGCGGGAACGGAAACGAGCCGACCAATGACGAATCAGCCAACCACTGCCAACATGTCGCGATCGAAGACTGCTGCCTCTCGTCCGACTCTCCCTCCAGCTTTCGTATCGTGAAGCCTCCCCGCCTTCCAGTGTTCCCTGCTTCGATGTAGATCGCCTTTTGGACGCCGCACGTCGCAACAGCGCCAGCGTCAAATCGTACTTGTGTTTTGTAGTTGTATGGTATTTTCCTTGTTTGATTTGTTATCGACCACTCCTCTTTTCTGTTTTGTACGTCCTCCACCTTCCCGCCCCTTGTTTGAAACTCAACGCACATCCGCAAACCCAAAGAAGCGCTCTACTGCTCTCTTTCGATTCTCTCGCTGCTTGTGCAGTGACATTTGCCTGCCGCTTTGCATCCAAAGTCGAATTTTGTCCATCGCGATTTCGAGCTGGTTCTGTCGTCCCCCCCCCCAACCCCGGTTTCTGATCCCTTGGTGCTCTCTGTTGGCTGCAAACTACTACAAGCTACTCGATTTCAGTAGAAGAAGCGAAGGATTGGAACGAACAGCGGGCTCTGCGACTGGCACCCAACCAAAGCAAAAGGGGGAAAAACCAAAACAAAAGACAAACATGTCTAAACCGCACCGTGCTGTGGTCGAACAGTTCGCGCCGTCTCTAACCGGTGCATTGTTGAGGAATCAATGGGGGAAGTGGTCAACAACCGCGCGCGCGGGCGTAGAGAGAGAGGCGCAGACAAGGAGCACGCTTCGTTACGGAGGCTGGGCCGCATGTCGTGACGCTTCTTCTTGCTTGAGTGATTCACACGCTCTCCCTCCCTTCTTCCACCACGCGGACACGGGGGCGAGTGTTGGTTTTGTTTTATGTGATTTGATGCTCACTCTCTCACTCTGTCAATTATTGTCGCAGATCCAAACACTCAAGATGGGAACAAGCGGATATGCCTTTTGTCTGCTGCTTCTGCTGTTCTGCATGACGAATCACGTCGAGTTGGCACAGGCAGCCAATGCATGTGGCACTGGCGCCGTGTGCGATTGCACGGTGGCAACTGTTGTCACTTGCTCTGGCGGATCTCTCACAGCCATTCCGAGTGGAATCCCAACCGATACCACAAAACTGTAGGTGATGCTGTTTCGCTAAAACTTGAAGCGAAGCATTGCCCTCCTGACTGACGAGCACATGGTCAATAGGTATATCAACTCCAATCCGATCACTAGCATTCCGACCAACGCATTCACCGGTCTTACTGCCCTAACTTTCCTGTAAGCAAGCAATTGACAGAAAAGGCGACGAGCAGACGGCTCACTCGTTTATGACTCCTTCGGTAGGTCTCTCGACTACAACCTGATCACCAGCATTCCTGCTGACGCATTCACCGGCCTGACGGCGCTGACTTACCTGTAAGCAAGCAATTGACAGGACAGGCGACGAGCAGACGGCTCACTCGTTTATGACTCCATTGGCAGGTCTCTGTATGCCAACCCGATCACCAGCATTCCTGCTGGCACATTCACTGGCGTCACTGCGCTGACTTACCTGTAAGCAAGCAAACACATGATGTACCACGCACAACCGGCTCACTCGTTTCTGACTCCATCGGTAGGTCTCTCAGCTCCAACCAGATCACCAGCATTCCTGCTGGCGCATTCACCGACCTGACTGCGCTACGTTCCCTGTAAGCCAGCAACCACATGATGTACCACGCACAACCGGCTCACTCGTTTTTGACTCTATCGGTAGGTTTCTGTATGCCAACCTGATCACCAGCATTTCGGCCAACGCATTCACCAGTCTTACTGCCCTGACTTACCTGTTAGCAAGCAAACACATGATGTACCACGCACAACCGGCTCACTCGTTCATGACTCTATTGGCAGGCATCTTTATGGCAACCAGATCACCAGCATTTCGAATGCATTCACCGGCCTGACCGCGTTGACTGAATTGTAAGCAAGCAAACAAATGATGTACCACGCACAACCGGCTCACTTGTTCATGACTCTATTGGCAGGCATCTTTATAACAACCATATCACCAGCATTTCGGCCAATGCATTCACAGATCTGACCGCGCTGACTGAATTGTAAGCAAGCAAACAAATGATGTACCACGCACAACCGGCTCACTCGTTTATGACTATCGATAGGTCTCTCATCTCCAACCAGATCACCAGCATTCCTGCTGACACATTCACCGGCCTGACTGCGCTGACTTATCTGTAAGCGAGCAAACACATGATAAACCACGCACAACCGGCTCACTCGTTTCTGACTATCGGTAGGTATCTCAACTCCAACCAGATCACCAGCATTCCTGCTGACACATTCACCGGCCTGACTGCGCTGACTTACCTGTAAGTGAGCAAACAAATGACGAATCATGCACAACTGGCCCACTCATTTCTCACTCTATCGGTAGGTCTCTCAACTCCAACTCGATCACTAGCATTGCTGCCACTGCATTCACAGACCTGACTGCGCTGACTTACCTGTAAGCGAGCAAACACATGATGAACCACGCACAACCGGCTCACTCGTTTCTAACTCTATTGGCAGGTCTTTCAACTCCAACTCGATCACTAGCATTTCGGCCAACGCATTCGCCGGCCTGACTGCCCTGACTTATCTGTAAGCGAGCAAAAGCACATGACGAACCACACACAACTGGCCCACTCATTTCTCACTCTATTGGCAGGTTTTTCAGCTCCAACTTGATCACTAGCATTTCGGCCAACGCATTCGCCGGCCTGACTGCGCTGACTTACCTGTAAGCGAGCAAACACATGATGAACCACGCACAACCGGCTCACTCGTTTCTGACTCTATCGGTAGGTCTCTCGGCTCCAACCAGATCACCAGCATTCCTGCTGGCACATTCACTGGCGTCACTGCGCTGACTTACCTGTAAGCGAGCAAACACATGATGTACCACGCACAACCGGCTCACTCGCTTCTGACTCTATCGGTAGGTCTCTGGATTCCAACCAGATCACCAGCATTCCTGCTGACACATTCACCGGACTGACTGCGCTGACTTACCTGTAAGCGAGCAAACACATCTTGCACCACGCACAATCGGCTCACTCGTTTACGATTCCATCTTTAGGTATCTAGGCACCAATCAGATCACTAGCCTTCCCTCTTCTTCATTCACAAACCTGACTGCGCTGACTTACCTGTAAGTACGAACTCTCATTGCACGCATTCGATCCGCTTCTTACTTTTTGCGTACCTGCAGGGTTTTGCAAAGCAATCCTATCACGACTTTGCCACCTGGTCTGTTCAAGGGCTTGCCAAATGACTTGGCGTTGTCGTATTCAAACCCATATCTGGCCCCCAATAACTTTACTTTTGGTGGCAACACTGTTGCTCCGCCCAGCACCTACGGCAGTGCATCGGAACCATACAGTAAGAGTTCGAGATGACCACAATTCCCAATTTGATCACTTGCTGACATTTGTGTTGTAGAGTGTGATACAGCCTGCGCCACCTGCTATGCCGCTGGGTCCAGTGCGTGTTGCGAGACCAATTGCCTGTACTGTACTTCATCGTCTGTGTGCACTCAGTGCTATGACGGTCATGTTATGATGAGTGGATTATGCGTTTCGCTTGCCTCCATCGCTTCGGCTGCCTCTGTTGCATCTCTTGCTTCGGCAGCCTCGATTGCCTCTGATATTTCCGCTGCCTCGGCGTCCGTTGCCACTGTGTCCTCAGCGTCAATTGCCTCGCAAATGTCTGCGTCCGCCGCCAGTGCTTCATCTGTTTGGCAGACATCGGCTGCATCTGCTGCGTCCAATGCTCCAAACGAGTCAAGCGATGCATCTTCTTTGCCCATTATTCTTGGAGTCATTTTTGGCGTGCTAGGTCTTCTCTTGTTGGTTGCGCTGGTTGTGGCCCTTCGGCGTCGTCGCTCACCAAAGGGATTGGCAACCACTAACTCAGCCACCAAACTGCGCGAATCAACATTGGGCTCAGATCCGACTTCCCAGCCTCTTAACGACAAGGGCACTGGGCCGCACTTCGCGAATCCCACCTATGAGGCCTTGTCTGGCAACCACGCCTTGTACGAAGCTGTTGACACAAAGCCCCAGGCCTCGGCGTCGGAACAGGTGTATGCCAACGCATCTCAAGCATCTGCACCCGGCGTCGAGTACGCTGATCCTTCGCTGCCCAATGCCTCGTCTGTCCGTGTGCCGCCCACGCCCTCAACAACCTCTTACGCGACGATCGCCGATGTAGCTTCCACCACCAGCCCGTAATTTGTCGACTCCGCGCCGATCGCTGACCAGCGTGTTCGTTGGTTGGAACTGTTCGACTGCCTCCTTGATTGGATTGTCTTTTTGTCTGTCATTGTCATGCATTCCCCTTTTCTGTCTTCGTCTTGCGTTTACACTCTGATGTTTGTTTTGTTTAATGCCAAATGCATCAACTCGACGAGCCTTTGCTTGCTTAGCAAACAACCAAAAGCCGGAAGCAGCGGTGGCAACACTGCAACGTCTTCAAACGAGATCTAGTCCTGCGGGACCAGACCAACCACACAACCCGCATCGTAATTAAATACGGCAAATTGAGTTGCGCAGTAGACGCTGACGCCGCAGGTCTCCAACGGACAGGGAATGGTCACGTTGGAGGATTGCATCAGCGTGTTGTGAACGTTGGCAACCGTCTGATCTCGCAGAATGCTTTTGCTGAGCTGGCAGTAACTGTGGGGAGACATGTCTGGCATGTCGTACGTTTCTTTCATGGCGTATAGCTTGTCCCACGAGCGTTGAGCAATGGCATCGAGCGCTTCTTCACTCGCTGGCACTGGGAGCGCAGCAGCGGCCGAATTCGCCTTCTCCAGATTAAAGTAGAATGTTTCGTGGTCGAGCAGCTCGAACGAGGTGGCATCCAGCGTGTACACGCGGAAGGCGGGGTTTCTCTTGCCATTCGGGGAGAGCGAGGGAGCCGTGAATACCACATGAACGGGCTCGTCTAGAATCAAGGCTGGTGCTTGTGTCGCATTTCCGGCAGTCAGCTTGTGCAAAACCTCGAAACTATCGAAATGCGTGTAGCCAAACGTCATCAGTGCAAAACTGCTCGGGCTGCTGCTCACGTACGAGACAGCACCTGCGCCGTAGTTGGGCAAGGCTTCGCTCACGCCGGGTGGCAAGTTGCCGACCAGCACAATCCGCTCGCCAGTGGAAATCGCGTCCGTCAGTATCTTGGTGAAAAACACAACTTGCTGCGTAATTTGACGCTGGACTTTTTGAACTGCCGCGTAATAGTTGAACTAGAGTCCCACACAAACGGGGGGGGGGGAAAAGGCAACCAACGACACAAGATGATGCGGGTCAGTGGTGCAGCAAATCATCTCACACCACACCCTCCTCGTCAGAAAGGTCACAAACATCGTGCGCACCCGAACGCTCTGGTATGAGTTGCTAACGAGAATACGAAGGCCGGGACGGAGCACAGCCGAGTACGCTCCAAACTTGGCCACGTCGGAGAGCGCGGACGAGTTTAAAAACAAGCTCCACAGCTCGGTATACGCGTCCAGAATGTACTGGTCAGAGTCATAGTCAAACAAATTGCCGGGGTAGGTGTCATGCGGCCCGATAACGGGGAAGACAGGAGTAGAGGGCATGAACTGGCGAAACAGGTTTGCAACGCGCGTGTTGGCCGTCAACGTTCGATTCCAAGAGCAGTCCCAGACTTGCTCGGGTGCATTGTTGCCTGTCCATAGCACGGCATCGATTTGTCCGTTTGGGGCAGCATCGCCCGTCTGGAATGGATTTCCGGGGTAGGCAAACGTGGCATTGAGGTAGGCAAACAGCGACTTGAGTGTGCGCTCTGGCAAATTGCAGTTCGAATTGCCAAAGTACCCTGCGCGGCCGGAACCAACATCGTACGCGTGGCAGCACACATCGACATCGCAATTCGTCGGTGACCCTGGCTCATAGGCCAGATCGAGATGGATGTCGGTCAGTTGCAGCAGCCGGACGGTGTTGTTGGGAGAGTACGTGGTCTTGCGCGTCACAGACGGCAAGCGACGGTGAGATTGTATGTTTTGCAATGAAGGACGACGAGGGGTTGTGTTCCGGCTGACTGGCGGCTGGTGTGTTGGAGTGGCGCCTGTCGTCGCTTCTGGTTCTGGTTTTGGGGACGCGAGCTGCCCCAAACTCTTCCACCATCGACTGCTCAGCCTTGCAACAACCGAGGAAATCAGATCACTGGCCATGCTGTACAAGGTCGAGCCGAGCTGTCCCATATGACTCGAGACTTTGGCCAGAGAAGGGGCAAGACGACGCCAACGACGATCTTTGGCAGAGTCTGCTGCAGGAAAGTTCCCGAGCTGCTCTTGCGTCGTGTTGAAAACAATACAGTAGTTGAACAGTTCACAAAAGGTTTGCGCATCCAGCGTGGTATGGCGGAGGTTGGCTGCCATCGGTGCTAGATATCGATCCAGCATGCCGTCGCACATTTTGGTCGCATTGAACACGGTCTCCAGCACTGTTGATCAGGTTCAAAGTTGTGTTGTGTTCGAGTCGAGGTTAGCAATGAATTTCAAAGGAGGGCCAGCAAATGCACGCCTTCAGAGTTCGAGACGGTGAGGAAACTCAATCCATCCCACTTGAACAATTGTCCCAACTACAAACGCCGCTTCAAACCCCATTGACTCGACCGTTCACGCTGACTGGGTGAATAAGCTGCACGCCCGCGACATCCACGCGCGAATTGCCAAAGGCGTTTTTCCCTTTGTTGTTGTTTTCTTGGTTTTTTTTTTTGTTTTTTTGCTTTTTTCGAGACTGGCGTTCATCTTCCCGCCTGACGTTCCGCATCTCGTGATTCCAGTCAACCCCCCCCCCCGCACCACCCTCTGGCCCATTCGCATGACCAGCCCCGCTCGTTCAATAACATTGCCGAGTCTTCTTGAAGAAAAGGCGAGGCGTGCCGACGAAACGCTCGTTAGCGACGCAAAGCGAGGTGTGGCCTGGTTGCGCGGCTCCAGTTGTTTTACACAGCAATGGCGATGACGGATGATCAATCCATCGAGCCAAACTAACAACAAATGGTGTCATAAAACCCAAAAACGCGCGTGTCTTTGTTTTCCCGTTTTTACCTTCGACGCAGAACGGGGCAATCGTGCTGCGAAGCGAGTCCAGATCATTCAGTGTGGCGAGCAGCTTCAACTGGGCGAACAAGCTCGAGCATTGTCGGCAGTTCTCTGCCATCTCTGCGACTGTGCGGGAGGTTGGGTTTGGTGTGGCTGGCGGAAGTGGGAGAATGGTCACGTCGATCGAAAAGTTTCGCGTCGAATTGTACGGGTTTTCGCCGTCCTGTTGCTGTGCAGCGTTCAACTGGCGTCTGAGATGCATGTCGCGCCCGCGTCCTGCGCTCCGTCCTCCGACCTTCTGCGCGGGCAGAGCACGAGTTGGTGGGCATCCGACTAGAATGAATGCGACGGCCAGCAGCGCAATTGTCAAAGCCGTCGAGAGGCGCATTCAAGCAACGGGTTGGTTGTTTGTTTTTGTTTGTTTTTGTTTTGTTGTTTTGTTTTTTTGGCTCTTTGCGAATGATTTTGCGAAAAATCGACAACAACAATACAAAAGGTGAGAAGCAGAAAAGGGGGAGGAAAAAAGGAGTGGTGCAGTGCGTTTACCCAAAAACAGATAAAAACGGGTCGGGAATCTTTCCAAAGTGATTGCGTGGACGGACTGCGAAACCAATCCATCGAGCAGCTGCGACCGCCCCGTGCTCGTAGTTTGTTGGATTTATTGATTGCCCACATAGTTCAGAAGCATTTTGCGGCGATTCGGGACTGATCAGCGGGAGAACGCAGGGTGGAAGCGAGCCGTCAGAGCGTTCTTTGCGTACGGGGCGGTGCGTTGCTCGTCCATCCTCGGCCATTTCCAATTGTATTTGCAGTATGCTGTTTATGCTGTTAGTGAGGCGTTGTTGCGCTTCGGAGGCTCACGAGGATGCATGCGTCCACTCGAGTGCGGTCTTGCCACTCTGCGTTTGCTTCTGGTGCATTGTGCTCAAAGTGTGCCGACTTGGTCCGTTCCACCGCATACCTCCAAATTCTCACTTTAATACACTTGACATCATCACACACCCATTCAGCCCCGCCTTTCCGAGCTTGTTTCGAGCGGTTGCCACTTTGCACCGCAACGACCGGCAATTTTTATCATTTTACAGACGCCATCGACTTGCTTGCACTCATCCCACTACTCTAAAAAAATCTCTGCTGAATCAGGCATGATATTAATTGATAATCCAACTATTGCTCAGTCTTTCTCAACGCGAAACGTTGCCGAGATGAAGTTCGGCAAGCAGCTGGACGCCAAGCGGCTCGCCCAGTGGAGCGACTTTTACGTGAGCTATGGCCTGCTCAAGAAGCTCATCAAGGCAGCCGAGCAGCAGCAGCGTCAGCCGCGCACCGCCGGCCAAAACCCCCAGGTACACCCGCTGAGAGAGAGAGAGAGAGAGAGAGAGAGAGAGAAGAGGACAAGGGGGAAAGGTGGGGATAGGTCTAACTAATCCGTAGCAAATCAGCGCTACCCTTTTCTTGCCACTCACTGAACTTTCCCCGTATCGTAGGAGCTTGTTGAGGCGTGTCGGAAGCGCTTCTTCTTTGAGCTCGACCGCGACTTGGAGCGAGTGACTGGCTTTTTCGTGTCGCAGATGAGCGAGCTCCAGCAGCGACTGACTGCGCTGTGTGTCAAGAAGAGCAGCGCACTGCTGCACGAGTCGTCGCATCCACTGCAGCAGGAGGGACAAGCGAGGCCGGCTGGAGCTGGAGTCGTCGGAGATGGAGAATCGCTCAGTCAAGCTCAAGCTCAGGCTCAGGCGCAGGCTCAGGCTCATCATGACCAAGACGACCACGACGACGACCACGACGACCACGACGATGGAATGAACGAGCTGCTCGATCGCAGGCAGACGGCCGACGCGCGAGGCGGACGACGACGACGAGCAATCGACCAATCCACGGTGCAGGATCAAGCACGAGCTGCAGTCAGTGACATTGCCGCCGACGACGAAACCGACCCGACCCCAATCGACGCGGGGCTTCCTGCTGGGCATACTGGCGCAGCGGCGGCGGCGGCGGCGGAGCGAGTGGGAAGTCGAGCGCAGCGCCAAAGCAACGCCAGCAGCGCTCAGTTCAATGCAACCAGTCATTCTGCGGCTGCTGCGACTGCGGCTGCTGCGGCGGCTGCTTCCATTGCAGCTGGCGCCCATCAGCAAGTCGCGCGGCTGTCCATCGACGCCGTCAACGCGCTCGCCAACTCATTTGCCGACTTTATCGAGGTTTGTTCCCTAGCTGTTGCATTGACTCTGCGTTTGGCTCCATGCAAACAATCGCCGTTTCATTTTGATCCTGCTCTTACATGTTCGCTCTTCCTATGCGTGCTGGCCTGGATGCATGCCCTTTGCAGGACTCGGACAAGCTGCAGACGTTCGTGACGCTCAACGCGACTGGATTTCGCAAGATTCTCAAAAAGTTTGACAAGCGCCTTCTCGAGACCAACCAAGAACGATACCTCAGCAGCAAGGTGAGTGCTCCGCTGCTACATCCGCCATCGTGTTCCGATTGTCTGATCTCGGCATAGTTCGCTTGCCTTGGACGCAAAATGTCTCACTTTGTCTTCCTTTTCTTGTTTTGTTCCTCCTTTGCTCACTGACTCAGGTCTACGTCCAACCGTTCAGCGATGTCACGCTGCTTACTCGGATGAAAACGGAAGCAACCCAGCACCTGAACGATCTCCACGCGCTTCAGAGCGGCGGCGAGTTGTCGGACGCTCAGCAAGGGCTGCCAGAGACGCTTCGGCAGCTGTCCACCTCTTTGCTGTCGGCCGTGACCAACCATCACGCCGAGAAGATTATTGACATTTTGGATCGGATGAATAGCGAAATTGTTCGCGAGATTGCGGTCGGAGGCGTTTCGGCCGAGTCGGTGCCTGGCATTCTGCATCGCTGGCTCGCCAAGCCGCTCATCACAGCGTCCCGGGATGGTGCAATCTCTGTCGTCGCCACGCTTCTGGACGCCGGTGCCAATGTCAACAGTCTCAACACGAAGAACAACCGGACTGCGCTTCAGAAGGCGGCTGGTCACGGCCACGACGAGGTTGTTGAGCTGCTTCTCGCTCGTGGTGCGAATGTGCAGCGACAAGACATCCATCAGCGTACACCTCTCCACTATGCCGTCCTGACGGGCTCCACGCGATGTGTGCGCCACTTGTTGCACCACAATGCTCCGCTGGAAATCCGAGACCAGGACGGATTCACGCCGTTGCAGTACGCCATCATCAAAGGCTATCTCTCCATTGTGCAAGAGCTTGTCCAACGAGGTGCCTCTGCTGAGGTCCGCACCATTGAAACGGACCAGGTTGGTAGTTTTTTTGTTCTTCGACGTTCGGCTTTTTTATTTTGACGCCTAGCCTTTTTGCCTTGTTTTCGCTCAACACTTTCATCTTGTCGTCCCGCAAACAGACCTGCCTCATCCTTGCCGCCGAAAACGGCCAGCACGCAGTGGTTGCACTATTGCTGGATCAGGGCGCCGCCATTGACGCTCTCGACGAGCACGGTGCAACTGCATTGCATCATGCCGCTCGAATGGGGCACACCACGACTGTGCGCGAGTTGCTTCAGCGCAGAGCAAGTGTGAACATTTCAGCATCGTACGTCTATGCACCGGCTGTGTTTTTGGCCAATGTTGGATGGAAGACAATGATGGGTTTTCGTTCTTTTTTTTTTTTGTTTTTGTTTCACTTGTATGTTCTGCAAACTTGACACTTGCTAGAACCAACCGACACACTCCTCTGCTGGAAGCCACATGCCAAGGCCACTTTGACTGCGTCAAGCTCTTGCTCGACTATGGCGCACGAAGCGATCTCGAGGATGCCATGGGCTGGACTGCTCACGCTCACGCCGTGTTCCGGGGCCACATGAGAATTGCCCAGCTCTTTTCCGCCCCAGCGTCTGCGTCCGCGGCTAATCGGCTGTCAAAGCGCGTTTCCACGTACTCGCAGACCGTGGACGAAATCGACGGCAGCGATCCTACCATGGCCGCATTCGGCGTCGAGTCGCCTGCCGTGTTTTCGATTCCACGTGGCATCACCAACGCATCTGCTAGTCTGCACTCGCCTCTCACCATGCAGCTGGACGGAATGCAGCTGGATACAACAGACCCTTCTGTGGCCCCATCCTTGGACGATTCCATTCCATTGCTTGCATTGCCTCCACCGGCGTTGCCGTTCAAGCACCATGGCCACACGTACTTGCATCGTCGCGTTCTGTTGCAAATGACGCTGGGTCTGTCTGCCTTCACCATGGACGGCCTGGTTGAGGCGCTTGGGGTTGGCAACGCTCGCCGCACCGTCGCTCAACCGCCTGCCAAGCAACTCCTCCAGCAGCCACCCGCCGTGCTCCAGCTCTTCTCCCCGTTGATGCTGGGTGCCGGAACGCCCAAAGCCCATGTCAGCGGCAAGCAGGATCCGGCATCTTCCACCCCTCAACCCCCTGGTCGCCGTGTGACACCCCAGCATCCCCCGGCCCTGCTCGACAGCGCTGCGACCAATCCGAACGCGCGCACTCACCCAGTAACGCTGCAGTCCGGCCGAGATCCATTCCCAGCAATGCGCATGGTTGTGTCTGTGCCATGCAGTGGTAACGTCCCGCACATGCTGATGCTTCCGCTTCGCAATGAGCAGCACGCCGAAAACTTTTCCTTCCTGGCCGACTCTCTGTCGCAGCTCACAGTGTACATCAACCTGTTTCCAGCGGTCGGCGATCAGCTTGTGGGTCGGGCGGCGATTCTCCCAGCGTCGTTTGCGCTTCTGAAGGGCTCTGTCGTCGCGCCCATCTTCCATGTTGAGACGCTCGAGCTGTTGGGCTCTATCGCGCTCGAGTACCAAGTGGTGACGCCTTTCTACCACCGTGGTATCAGCGCCGGCATCTCATCGCAGACGTACTGGAAGTCCACGCGCAGCCTTGGCAAGCGGCGCTATGCCGGGGCAGCCGCCTTGGCAGGTGCAGGCAATTCCAGTTCCTTTGCCGCGGCCGACGATGATGACGATGACGAGGCCGACAATTCGCTTGCTTCCAGCCGCGGACACTTGTTGCCGCTCGAACGCAGCGTGGTGACTGCAGCTTCTCTCACTTCGCACTACATTGACGTTGAAGTCCAACTGTCACGCGATGGCACGCCGCTCGTCCGCCTTGGCAGCGACGTTCTGGAAAAGGTCTTGCCATTTGCCCTGACTGGTGACAGCGAGCTTGTTCAACAGGTGCAGTCCAAGTTCAAGCGCAGCAGCCAACTGCTCGTTTCGCCCATGCACTTGGACTCGACATCGGCCATCGCTGCCGGCGCCCCGGCATCTGCTCTCCAACAGTGCGTGGAGCAAAGCCTTCCCCATGGATTTTGCGCTACCACGCTTGAGGCGTTGCTGACGTGCGATGAAATTGAACCAGCCGTCGGCTTCCATCTCCATCTGACTCTGCCAGGCACAGTTTCTGCTGCGGAAGTTCACCCAACGGACGAAGGGTTTGACGGCGCCTCCTGGCTTCATTCTGACTTGTCCGCGCCGTCTGCGTGGTCCTCGCGCGTTTCAGCCATTCCGCAGCAAGCTCTCAACCGCTGCGTGGATGCCGTGCTCAAAGTCATCTACGACAACGCAAAGTCGCGTCGCCTCTTGTTCAGCTCCTTCCATCCAGACACATGCATGATGCTTGCATTGAAGCAGCCAAACCACCCCGTGATGCTCGCGTCCTGTGGTGGCGCCGTATTGACCACGGATGCTGTCTGCAATTCAATGCAGCAGGCCGTTTTCTTTGCCAAGTCGCACCAGCTCCTGGGCATTCTGGTCCACGCCCCGGTCGTCGCTCGCTCGCCAACGCTGATTCGGGCTGTGCGAGAGAGCAGCCTGCTACTCTTCACCTTTGGGTCTTGCAACGCATCCCGCGAGGTCCGCGGCACCCAAGAGCTCGACCATGTGGACGGCGTGGATGCATTCGGTGCCGTGCACATTGCGCGACGCCTGCAGCATCACCCTGCCTTCCCTTCCACGGTCGCCACCCCCAGTTTCCGCCGATCCGGCTTGCTGTCAAGCAACAGTTTGCATGGGTCGTCCCTGTTTTCCCAAGCTGGTCTGGTGGATGCCTTGTCAGCAATGCAAGAGTCTTCTCCAAGCTCGGGCAATACTGCCACGGCCACACCAATGACGCTGCTGACCAGTTCCGTTGGCAACTCGTCTGCCTCACGTGTGTCGGCTGATGCTCCTGCTCTGGATGCTCGAGCAAGTGCAGCAGGAGCCGTGCCTGCTGCCCCTCCTGCGTTTGCAGGCTCCATCTTTTCCTTCCTGAGTAACGATTCCCAGTAGTGTTACCATTTGTTTTTTGATTTATTGAAGAGACAACAATCAGTAAACGGTCTAATGTATTTTGTAGTCCAAAAAAAAAAGCTGATTCAAACAACCGCAAATGCACAACTGAAATGCAAACAGAAACACAATCGAAAAAGCAAACCCAAAGGCACTGTTGAGATCAGCCCAGCTGGTTGCTATGATGCCTTTAGCAGTCTTCCGACTTGAGAAGAGCGCCTCTCTCTGCGCGAGTAGGAGTACCCTGTTTGCCAGTCAAATTCTCAAAGTACAGGCGAACTTTCGGGAGGACGTTTTGACGAAGGTCGCTCCATACTGTTCGGTAGTGAATGCCAAGGTAGAGCAGCACATGCACGCTCATGCCAACAAGGAAGCCAACGAACGTGCTGATTTGGAGCGAGCCAGCAGCAGTCGCGATGGTCACAGAGAAGGCGTGTTGGTCACCAAACACTGGTGGGTCGGACTGTCCCACAGCAACACGCGCGGGCGGCGCAGGCGCAGGCGATTCGGGCTCGCCGATTGCAAAAGCATTTTCAGCATTTTCAGCAGTTTCAGCATTCTCAGAGCTCGACGCTGAAGATACCATCGGCTGTTGCTGCCTGGCAGATGATGGCTTTTTGGCAAAGCCGCCACGGGCAGCGAGACAGAGCTCGCAGCCACCCACCGCTAAAAGTGCGCCCAAAATCGAGTTTGGGAAGCTCTGGAAGAGGACCAGCGGAAGATTGCCAAGCGCCAGTGCAGCGGTGCAGAGCACAACGCCAAGGAAGAGGATGGCCACATTGGAGCGCGCACCAAAGCGGTACTGCGCAGCAAGGCCGCTTGCGCCGTGGCACATGGGCATGGCTCCGAGCCAGCTGACGACGAGATTCATGAGCGCCACGGAAAGCGCCAACTGGTACGGCTTGGCCACTGTTTTAGGGAAGAGCGAGTTGGAGAGGCTGCACACGGCGATCACGCTGTTCAGGGTGGTCAGTGGAATCTGAGGCAGCGCCATGCTGGTGAATCCTTCCTGGAAATCGGTGCTATTGAGCGAAACGGGGCCGGGGAAGCGGAACTCAAAGTGGATGGCGCGGTCGTTCCTGTAGATGGCCAGTCCGAGGCCAAGCACAAACAGCACGAGCGCCGTCGGGATGGTCTGGCGCTCCCACAAGAGCAAGACAAGTACGAGACATGCAATTCCCATCAGAATGTTATCAGAGCCCTCCGCCCAGACGTTCGTGTTGTTGATGTAGCCAATTCCCTTCATGGCGAGCGACAAGCCTGTGCCCAGCTGGATTCCTCGGACGACAGACTGGTGGTGTTGCAGAACAAAGGTCAAACAAACCCAAATCCAAAGTGAGCGAGCAAAACGCAAAAGCCTTTCGTTTGTCCGGACAAATGGTCGCAATATCGTGATCCGTGGATCTGCACGTTCCCAGCCGTTCCCCTCCCCCCCCCCAAATCTGTGAGATCTCCCAACAGTAACAGTGCGACGATGCTCGACGGCAACTTGCCGGCACTTCTGCAATTTGGACTTCCAACTGCTGCTCGCTGGCTTGTTTGGTTGTTGTTGTTGTATGATTCGTTTGATACATTGCTTTCTTTTGTTTTTTTTTCTTGCTCTGAGCTTCTTTTTTTTTCACATGTCAAAACCCTAAACATGGCAATCTTGTTGCCTTGTTGTTCTGAGCAACTGAGCAACGCATCTCAACACACTCCTCGACGCTACGGCGACGGCGACGGCGACGGCGACTCACCTCTGGGACGAGCCAGTTGACGACGTCTATCAGCCTGGTGATGCCGAGGAAGCCGACGACGGCGCTGGTGAGGATGCCCGCTGCGTAGATCTGGCTGGCGGGCAGCGACTGCGCAATGGCGGCCGCTGCGATCGCCTTCATTGGCTGCACTGCCATCGGAACCTCAAACATGAATGCAGTGACAATGTTGAACACGCCGGCAAAGAAGACGGCCGCGGTAAAGTCGAGTCCGCACGTCACGACGAGGCCCAGCAGCAGCGGGATGAACGTCCCCACGTCGCCAAACGCACCAGAGTACTCTCCAGGGTTGGATGCATGGGTGCGTATGCCGTTCAGCCACCTGCGCGCGGCGGCGGCGGCGGCGGCATGAGCCACTCCCATTGCCATTGGCGTCCAAACAAGAGCGTGAAAAGAAGGAGTGGCGTCTGAGAAACTAAGAAGTGGAAGAGCGAATGGAAAGGTGCAAAAAATGGAAACAATGCATGTCGATCGAGTTCAGGGAAATTCTACTCGAGAAAGTGGGAAATTGGGAAATTGGGATGAGCGACGGACCGTTCTGAGGCGACCGTTCTGATCTGAGATTTTGGTGATCTGCTGCTGCTGCTGCTGCTGCCGATTGTGATTTGTCCTGTTATTGAGTGGAACGCGCGGGAATTTGCTTGGTTGAGATGGGATGAGTAGTTGGACGAAGCGTACGCAAGCAAAGAAGGATTGATTCGGTGGATAAAAGTCATCACAGGAAACACAACAGTGCTGGAGCAAATCACGAACAACCCCAAGCACAAGAGCGACTGAACACATCCATGACGCCAAACACTTGAGGTGCAAGGAGAATGTGCTAGCGAGAATACGAAGGGCAGGTCGCTTCGAGGTTGGCCCACGCAGCATCAAACGCAGCCACAACCGCATTGTCCAGCGGACCAGTTGCACAGCCAGCGAGGTTTTCACGAAGCTGCTCCACCGTAGATGCGCCCAGAATAACGGCATCTAATCAAGCAATCCAATGCAAACAAACGCAGAAACACAACCGATCAGCCGTTTGCCCAAACGTTGCTGTTTGTTGCAACAGCTTGAAAACAAACAAACCTCCGTGATCGCCAGAAAGCACAGAGTGATGCAAACACCAAGCAAGCGCAGCAGCAGTCAACGTCATTCGGCCATCGGGATACGAGTCTGCAATGGCAGCCTTGACCTTTTCCAGAGCGTCAAAGTTCTCGCGCTTCCAGTAGCGCTCGCGATAGGTCTTTGCCCACGCGCCGTCATTGAAAAAGCGGCCAGCGGGTTGGTTGACCGTGTCTTCATACGTGTATCTGCCTGTCAAGAGACCGCCGGCAAGCTACAAAGCGCAAAACAACAAACAAAAGATGAGCCCGCGCTGGTTTGTCACTTCTCTCCCCTTTCGTTCCACTGCTCACTGGATTGTAGATGTAAAAACGGATGTTGAACTCGCGCAAAACCGGCAGTAAATCCTTCTCCACTTGACTGTCAAAAGAACGATGAGAGAGTCTCGTAGTGAGCCAGATTGTCGCATTTCCTCGATTTTGTTTGCGTTCGTTCTCACCGAGTGATGGCATTGTACATGCCCTGGTACACAGTGGGAGCAATCCAGCCTCGTGCCTTGCATATTTCGACAACTTTGCGCTATAGCCCAAAGAGTCATCGATGAGCAATGCAGCACAAAGCAGCTCGTGGTCAAAGCGTTTGCACGTACAACAAGCTCGGCGGAATAGTTGGACAGCCCAAGCTCGGTAAACTTGCCGGCCTTGTGCAGATCGTTGCACGCCTCGAGCGTCTCTTCCAACGGCGTCTTGTGGTCGGGAGCATGCAGATAAAACAAATCCACCGAGCTCAACTTGAGACTTGCGAGCGAAGCATTGAGCTGCTTGGCAACGCCAGCCGCGGTCAAGTCTGTTCCAGCAAGTCACGCCCGATTGTTACTTAGCGTGTTAGAATGACCTCAAATCCATTGCAGATGCAAGCCAAACATATCACACAACCCAGGATTTACCGTTCGGCTGCCATGGATTGGCTTTCGTCGCAATCTTCGTCTGATCCGTCCGCGCATAAAATTCAAACATCGTCCCAATTTGTTTCCAAATAAGCAAGGCATTATCACTATTGTATTGTGGTTGCCAGTGTCTCTGAGCTTCTCAGACTTTTGGGACCTCACCTTTGCCTTGTCGTGGACGAGCGGCATCTGGCCCAGCAGCACCTCCGTCTGGCCATCCGCGTACCTGCGTTTGTTGTTGTGCTCCAGGGTTGAGTGACTTGCACCACCATCCAGTCCGCCACGCACGGTCCGGCAGGGCCAAGGCTCCAATGTAATCCCAGCCAGAATCGAAACCTTCCCCCAACAGCCCAACCCCGACCCAAGCCCGATTGCGGCCTTTAGCGGTTTGATCGTGTTGCTTACATGAGCGCAGTGTCGAGCTCGGAATGGCCAGCGTTGACAAACACGTCGATCGCGGCAGCACCCTGAAATTTGTGTCAACCAAAAACAAAAGGCTGTCAATCTCAGAATTCGAGACCATTCCAACTCTCTGATTGCAGCAAGTGCATGTACAGCGGCTGCAGTGAGGCGGAGTCCGATTTGCATCGTCCCAAACACAAGGCGAACGGGTGCAGCCGACATGCTCAGAGATTGGAAGAGTGAGTTTCAATCTCAGATTTCATCGCAATCTCAATTTCAATCTCAATCTCAGTTCCCTCAATCTCAGATGTCATCCCAACCTCAGTCTTAGTCTCAGGCCTTGTATCGTCTCAGTCTCAGATTTCAATCTCAATCTCAGTTCCCTCAATCTCAGATTTCATCCCAATCTCAATCTCAGTCTATTTTTCTTTTCCCCCAGTTGTTGGTGATACTTGCAACCATCACCATCACCATCACCATCAACATCAGCTGCTGCTTGTTTGGATGAGTCGAACAACGCGTGATCCGCTTCGGCTTCGACTTCCGCTTCGGCTGACGCTGGCTGTGGCTGTGGCTATGGCTATGACTGTGGTCGCCGGTGCATCTGCTGCCTCGTCGTCGTCGTCGTCGGCGGTGCCAAAGCGCACCGTGCATGGCGAGTGCGCAGTCAACTATCACGGCGCGTGCAAGTGCACTGTGGACGAGTGCGATGCCCCAGAGCCCCTCGGCACCCTGGCAGCCAACGACATTGCCATCTACTCGACCACCCTGTGAGCAAGCCACACACACATACAAAAAGGATTATCCAAAAAAACCGTGAGTGAGGAGTGATTGAGGAATCAGAGCAGAATCAGAGACAGCGACCGCTCAGACACGCTCAGACACGCTCAGATTGCATTGAGTTTTGATTGAAAACAAAAAGATAGCCATTGAGCTAATCGTCGTCATCAAAGTCAATCGAGAGGACCGCAGTCAAAGCCTCAATCCTTCCATCAAACCGGATTTTGATCGAGCTGCTTTGAGTGGCAATGCAACAGTCCCCATCGACAGAACAGGGTCAATCCTCGTGACAGAATCAGCATCACTTGGCTGGTTGTTTTGTTTGATTGATTGAAAGAAAGAGCAAAGTTATTGTAATTCTGAGCAAATTCTGCATCCAAGCGTTGTTCTCAGTGTTTTCGGCTTTTGCTTGTTCGCAGGTCGGGCGATCGCCTCAAGCGAACCGTCAAGAAGTTTGATGCAACGGCTACCACATCATCCACAGTCAAGGTACACACACACACGCACACACACACACACACACACACACACACTCGACAGAGTCAAATTCATGCCTCATGATGCCTCATTCTCAAACCCAAACTTCTCGCTTGATTTGTTTCAGATCGGATACGACACACCGCTGCAATCGATTGTTGGCGTGGGCACAGCGTTCACGGACGCCATGGCTGTCAACGTGGGTGCCATGACCGCCGACATCCAAGAGCTCATCTTGGAAAACTACTATGGCGCAACGGGACTCGGCTACGCCCTCGGACGCATCCCGATTGCGAGCTGCGATTTCAGCACGCACATGTACTCTTACAACGATCTGTACGGTGACTACCAGATGACCAACTTTAGCGTCGACGTGGACGTTGCCAGCGGCAAGATTGGCATGATTCAGAAAGCGCTCAGCCTGCGCCAGGAAGCGCTGCAGGCCGGTTTGTTTTCGGCGCCGCTGGGTCCCATCGACGACGCTGCCCTGGGCCCTGTCGGTGTGCTGACCAACAACCACTCGATGGTGCTGTTTGCCTCGTCCTGGTCTCCGCCGGCATGGCTCAAGACGACGCAGAGCCGCGTGAAGGGCTCGCTCAACGGCACCGCTGGTGATGCCGTGCACAAGGCGTATGCGCTGTATCTTTCCAAGTTCCTGGACGCCTACGCTGCGCATGGCATCGAGGTGGCTTACCTCAGCATGCAAAACGAGCCGTCGATGTCCGTCAGGTGGGACTCTTGCTTTTTCTCGCCCGTGACGGAGCGCGACTTTATCAAGACCGACCTCGGCCCGCTCATGCGGCAAAACCACCCCGATGTTGGCTTGATCATGCTCGACGATCAGCGCCTCGAGATGGATATCTGGCTGGACATTGTGCTGTCCGACGCCGATGCTGCCCAGTACGTGAACGTCACCGGCATGCACTGGTACTCGAGTGCCAACGATGTCCTCGACGAGTTCCAGTACCTGCGCTACGCGCACGACAAGTACCCCAACATGCTCTTGCTTGCGACGGAGGTAATGCAGAGGCTTTTTTTTTTTAATTGTTGTAATTATTGTTTTGGTTTTTTTTTGGTACTTATTGCGCTCTCTTTGTTCCCGCAAAAAGGCATGTGCTGGCGAGGAGGTCATCGACCGTGGAGTCGTCTTTGGCAGCTGGTACCGCGGAATCACCTACTTTAAGGACATTTCCGGCGACTTTAACAACTGGGCGATTGGCTGGACTGATTGGCCAGGTTTTGTGCTTTTTTTTTTTTTTACTTTGTCCGTGTTAGAGGAGGAGGCGAATGGCGCAGCTCACACACATGTTTCTTGCTGTAATGCTTTGCTTGGCACAGGCGTTGTTGACCTCCAAGGCGGTCCGAACCACGCTGGTGAGTTTTCGTTTGGATTTCGGTTTTTGGGAAAGTTTTGTGTTGAAATGGTGGCCAGTGATTGACGTCTTGCTTCTCTTTTGCCCCCCCCCCACCTCTTCTCCTCTGTCCTCGCTTCTACTCGATTCTGCAGGTAACTGGGTCGACTCTGCCATCGTGGCAAACACGACCGCAGGAACCGAATTCTACAAAAACCCTATGTTCTACGCGCTGGGCCACTTTTCGCTGTTTGCTCCCGCCAACTCGTCGCGCCTGGAGGTGACTGTGCAGTACGGTCCAGACCAGCCCAACACGCTCAAGCTGGAGATTACCGCATTCCTGCGACCCGACGGCCTTGTTTCCGTCATGATTGGCAATACGGACGAGATTCATCCTCGCGCGATTTCCATTGCGCATCCGACCCAGGGCTACATCAACCTGGTTGTTCCGAATGCGTCCATGCAGACGCTGGTGTTCAAGCTGTAGAGAGATTGGTCCTGGTGTGTGCACAAAGTACAAAATGCAAGTGTCTTTTGATGTTCATTTGCTCTCATTGAAGCGACGCCATTCTTCCAACACTCACAAACGAGCATGGCAGATGGCAAGCAACAGCGTCTTGTTGTTGGCAAGCCGGATTGCCTCTAGATTCGGAGACGGGGGGGGGGCGGAGAACACAACACTGTCTCGGCACAGTAGTCGCGCCTCGCGCTAAAAGTAACAACTCCCAAATCAAAAAGTGCCGCCTATTCTATCATATTACTTTGTCAGAGGGGGCACTGCTGTTACGAATGAATAATCAACAACCTACAGCAGAGGACAAGGTAGAAGAAGACATTGAATCAGACGACGAGTAGATCGCCATTGGTGTTTTGTCTGTCGGGGTGGCCGTTTGGTATCAAAGCAAAGAAGGCGACACAGGCTTCACAACCATGCACAGCAAGTCGTCCGCCCAACGAGCATCGAGAATGCCGATGAACTTTACAATTGGCTTTTTATTCTCAGAGCGACGTCTTCAAGATACAATACAGATGCTGAGAACGCATTGCAACACACGAAAGCGAGGAACGCTTGAAGATGGCTCAAGAAGCCAGAAACAAGGGACGGCCCTACGGTCTCGTGCAGTTCAGCAGGGCAGCCACAGAGCGCTGAACGTGGCGCGAGTGAAGGGTGTAGGTCTCGTCGGGATGGTAAGCGAGAATGTTGGTGTTGGTGGCGAGGAGCTTTTTGGTGAGGTCGAGACCAAGAGCCTCCTCCACATCATCGACATGCTGAGCACCTCGACAGAGACGACAAAAGGTGCTGCTCACGGGAGGCGATATCTGCGCCAAGTCGCCGAAAAGTCGACGCAGGGCACCTCGAGTGCCAATGTGGAACTCCAGAAAGATCTGTTCCACAGTCTTGAACAAAAGGTCGTCTGCTAGATTGTTGAGCAGAATCAGACGCCCACCAGCAATCTCAGCGACCGCACGCTTGGCCAAATCCTCGTGGATGTCACGACGCACCAGATATGTGACAGCTTGTTGGTCGGTGAGATCACCCACTTCAACAACGCGAGCACGAGTCATTGCTGACGATTCCTTGAGCTCAGGCAGAGTCGAACCATCGCTGGTGACGAGAACAACATTGAGCAGCTGCTTGTCAGCAGCCGCCTTGGCAAAATCTTGAATCACATGCAACAGTGCTGGACCCTGCTGGGCGATCTCGTCCACAGCGTCGATGACCAGCGTGGCAACGTGACCATGCTTGGCCTTGAACTGTGCGGCGACGTCCCGAAGACCGAGCTCGAGTATCGCCCAGCTCTTGAACGGCTCTTCTGCCGATGTGACTTGCTCCATCTCAACACTACGGTCTTTGAAGTAGCCTGCTGTGAAGGTGAACCGGTTGAACGCGAACGCGAGAGACCCCGCCAGTCGTTTCGGCACATCAACGGGGAGCTCAGCGCCGACGATGTGGTAGACAATGCCAGTGCTGTTGGCTCGGATGGCGTCGAGGACGGCGGTGGTCTTGCCGCAGCCTACTTCGCCAATGACGACCGTGTAGTCCTTCAACAGCGCGGGGCGCAGCACCCCTTGAAGCATAGCAACGGCCTCTGGACGATTGACGTGGTATTTCTCGAAGGGCGGGATCACGGAGCCGGCCTCGAAGCGAGCGAGCATGCGAGCTTGAACGATTTCGGGCGAGTGGGTCTTGGCGTCTATAATTGTCTTCTTGGCGTCCAGCACGTGCTGAGCAACAAAAGCCGCCACAACCAAAACGATGAATGTGGTGGAGACCGCCTTGGCGACCGCGCCGCCGATGAAGCCGAACACACCCCGAAAAGCTGGCTGCTGCTGATCCGGGGCCGCCGCTGGAGCCGCCGCTGGAGCCGCAGCTGGAGCCGGAGACGACATCGGGATAAACAGAAAACAAAACAAAAAACTGCGCTCAGCGTTGACAATCCATTGTCAACCCGTTATGAGTTGAATGATTGTATCATTGTTCTTCCAAGACGGTCCTGATGATGCTGCATTGTGCCGCTTTTCAAAGCGGTCTGAGTGTTTCAACTAGACAGGTGGCTTTTTCCACCAGAGCCCGTTGATGATTTGATGATGAGCATTGGGACATTGAGGTCGATTCACTTGTCCCTCTTTTCGCTGTCAGCGAGGTCGAGATGCCTGTGGGATTTGTTCATCTTGGCGGTCCTGTAGCGCGACTGACATGATGGTGTGTCCCGCGCGCCAGGATTCATTGAGATTGAGTGAAACGACGATCGAACGCACTTCGCTCCAATGATTCCTGACCAACGCTCCGTTTGAGTTGCTTCATTTTGCACGCAACTTTCTGAGCAGTGTTTTCGTTTTTGATCCTTTCAAAATTGCAAAAGTTGCAAAAAACCACTCTTTTTCAATTTTTTTTTGGTTTTTGAATTTTTTGTTTCGCAACTCAAACACTTTTTGCACACTCAACACAATGCCACCGAAGAAGCGCACCGCAAAGTCCGCCAAGCTCGACGAGGAGGACGAGCCGCAAACCACCACCACCACTGCTGCTGCTGCCAGTGGCGCGGGTGGTGCTGGAGCGCCGCGCGATCTCGCCTCGCTGAACAAGCTCAAGGTAAAGATGGAAAAAACAAAAAAAAAAAAAAAAAAAACTCAATGGAAAACTCAATAGAAAAAAAAAAAAAAAAAACTCACAGTGCAAACGTCATTGATTGCAAACTGTTTTTTGGGTTTTTTTGCTTTTTCTTTGCATTTCTTTTCTTTTCTTTTCTTTGTTTGCCTTCCCACTCGTTTCGCTCTTCTTCCTTCTTCCTTCATCATCATCATCGTCATCATCGTCTTCGTCTTGATTCGTGCTTTTGTGTCTGTCTGTCGTTGAAGCCGTCGATCGCAGCGCAACCTGCAAAATCATCAGTTTCTTTTCATTTTTCTTTTTTTTCTTTCTTTCTCCATCTTTCTTTCTCCTTCTTTCGTCGTCGTTCTTCGTTCTTCGTTCTTCGTTCCTTCTCCACTTTTGTTCACTTTTCTTCACTTTGCTGCACTCGTTTCGTCGCTCGTTTTCGTGATTCAATGCAAAGTCGATCGTCGCGCGAATCGAACGTCAAAAACAACAAACAAACAACATACAAAAAAAAAAACAAAAAAATGCCATTTTGTTTTGTTGAAAAAAAAAATTCAAAATTGAAAAAAAGTTTTTGTTGATTTTTTTTTTCTGATTTCGAGTTTTTGACATTTTTTTTTTTTTGATTGTTGAAAATACGAAAAAGAAAACAAATGAGAAGAAAAAAGTTGCTCAGAATGAAAATCTTGCAAAGAAAACTCAGATTTTGAAGTGATTTCACTTTTGAAAACCATCTGAGAATGACTTTTGATGCAACAAAAGCAGAGTCTGGACTTGTTGCTCAGATTCTGAGGTGATTTCACTTTAAACCATCTGAGAATAACCTTTGAGGGGCTTTTTTAGTCAGATTTTGAGACAATCACCATCAAAATAAGCGTTGCAACTGACTTTTTGAGCGAGTCTTCGCGTTGTTGCTCAACTTCTGAGACGATGGTCGGATTTTCATTTCACTGACTCTCTTTCATGCTTCCCTTCGAAAAGGTCGACGAACTCAAGGCCGAACTCGCCGCGCTCGGACTCGAAACCGATGGCCGCAAGCCAGAGCTCGTTGCGCGCCTCTTTGATGCCAGCAACCCCAAGACTGCTGCTGCTGCTCCTGCTGCCGCAAAGGGCAAGGGCAAGGCCAAAGCCGAAGAACCCGCCGCTGCTGCTGCTGCTGCTGCCGCTGAACCCGCCAAGCGCGGTGCTGGACGCGCCAAGAAGGCCCGCGTCGAAGCCGACGACGAGGAAGAAGCTGCTGCTGCTGCTCCCGAGGTCAAGGCCGAGCCCATGAAGGTCGAAGAAAAGAAGCCGCTGAAAAACTCGGAGGTGCTCGCCCAGGCCGCGGCTGCCAAGAAGGCGTCGGGCGCTGCGCCCGCCAAGGCCAAGGTCGACGAGCACGCGCTGCGCCAGGTCGCTGGCGTCTCTGTCTACAACGACTACGACTGCATGCTCAACCAGACCAACTCGGCCAACAACAACAACAAGTACTATGTCATCCAGCTGCTCACCAACGGCACCTCGTACTGGACCTGGAACCGCTGGGGCCGTGTCGGCGAGCCTGGCCAGAACGCGCTCAAGGGCTTTGGCACGGGCCTGGCTGCGGCCGAAAAGGACTTTTGCGCAAAGTACAAGGACAAGACGTCCAACACCTGGGACAACCGCGCCAACTTTGTCCCGCGCGCCGGCAAGTACACCCAGATCGAGATGGACTACGAGGAGGACGACGCGGACGCCGTCAAGCAGGCCGCGCTGAACAAGCTCAACGCTGCCGCTGGCAAGGCTGCCGCGGCGCGCGCGGCTCCCAAGGTCCGCCCGTGCACGCTGCCGGCCCCCGTGCAGTCGCTGCTCAAGCTCATCTTTAGCAACGACATGTTCAAGAACGCCATGCAAGAGTTCAACATTGACATGGCCAAGATGCCGCTCGGCAAGATCAGCCTGAGCCAGCTCGCCAAGGGCTACCAAGTCCTCGAGCAGCTCCAGGACGAAATCAACAACGGCGCCTCGGGCAGCAAGCTGACCCAGCTCTCCGACCAGTTCTACACGCACATCCCGCACTCGTTCGGCCGCACGCGCCCGCCCACCATCAGCAGCGCCGCGACCGTGCGCGCCAAGATGGACATGCTCGATGTCCTCGGCGACATTGCCACCGCCCAGGCGCTCCTCAAGGCCCAGGACGCCGAAGCCGAGAAGGTTGCCGAGACGGTCGAGGAGGTCGACGACCCGCTGACCGTCAACTACAAGGCGCTCAACGCCTCGCTCGTCCCCGTCGACCGCAACTCTGCCCAGTTCAAGGCCATCGAGGCCTACACCAAGAACACGAGCAGCCATCCGCCGCAAATCCTCGACATTTTCGAGGTTGTTCGCGAGGGCGAGGAGAAGCGCCACGACGTGCACAACGCCATCAAGGAGCGCAAGCTGCTCTGGCACGGCACCAACGTGGCCGTCGTCGTTGCCATCCTCAAGTCTGGTCTGCGCATCATGCCGCACTCTGGCGGTCGCGTCGGCGCTGGCATTTACTTTGCCGACATGAACGAAAAGTCGGCCGGCTACGTCCGCTCTGCCGCCGACCGCACCGGCATCATGTTCCTCAACGAGGTTGCGCTCGGCAAGGAGCACGGCATCTTCCAAGACGACAGCTCTCTCCGCAAGGCGCCTGCTGGCTTTGACTCGATTGTTGCTCGCGGCACGATCATGGTGAGATATAGGCAGTTTGTGTTTGGTGGCAAAAGGGAGCGTTCTGTTTTGCATTGTGCGTTTTGGTGACTGACCTGACCATTGTTTTTGCTCAAACAGCCAACGCCCGCCAACGACACAGTGTTCAAGATTGAGGGTCGCGACGTCGTTGTTCCTCAGGGTCCCCGCATGAACACTGGCCACCAGTCTTCGTTCCACCACAACGAGTATGTGATTTTGGTGTTGCTGGTGTGGTGGTTGTTTCAGATTGTTTTGATTGTGGCGCTCACTTTGTTGTCTCTTCTTTCCTCTCTCGCTCAGGTACCTTGTTTACAACGAGAGCCAGTGCCGCATTCGCTACCTGCTCAAGATGAAGTTCTAAGCAGCATCTGTGATCTGGAAGTTGTTTGACGTGCGTCGTTCAGAACCATCGTTCATGTTGTCTAGCTTTTGATGTTTGATTGAAAAAAAAAAAAGAAACTCTTTCTCGTGTGTGCAAATGCATCTTTTCAGGGTGTTTATTGTTTCTGTATGGTTTCCATTATTCAGTCTCAGAATCCGCCAACACTTGAAATCTGAGAAAACTCAGTCCTTTTTGTTGAATCACTTGCGCCTCCCGCTCCTCCCTCTCAGCGTGCGCATCACAATGGCTGCAGTTGATCGCCGCTATCATCATCGACATGCACATTGCGGGACTGTGATGGTGGACCGCGCATGGACGTACCTCACGTCCTCGACGCCGACGACGGGTTTGCCGTGCTGCCAGTCCCACCGCCCAGATCACCGCAGCCCACACCACGATGACGATCAGCAGGGCGACCATACGTCCACCGTGGCGACGAGCAAGACCAGTCGCAGTGCATTGGGACGCGCGCGCGATCGTCTCAACGCGTGGATTGACTCGCAATCCGCGCCCGACAACGCGCAGGCTCAGCCAGGCCAGTCGGATGCAGCTGAATCAGCGCGCCGTCGTGCTGCCGAGATTGCTGATAACAGTGGTCGGCCGTCCGGTCGGAAGCGGCGGCGCAAAGTCGATCCGTGGCTGGGCGACGTACACGTAGATTCGGATTTGGAAACAGTCCCAACATCCCAGTTCCAGTCATCGGTACCAAGTGCAATACATGTATCAGGACCAGCGAGAACATTGAGAACATCAAGAACAAGCGGATCGGAAGATGCTGCAAAAAAGCATGCTGAATCCGGGTCGCAGGCGCAGTCGGATTACTCTGATACACTTCCGCTGAGCTATGACAATGCCGAGCATTCAATGCTGGATCAAGATGAAGAACAAGATGATCAGGATGGTCGTGATGATTACGACGACAGAATGCGCTCAAGTCACAGCCATGCTCAGGACAAGGAGCATCATCATCATCACCAGAAAGTGCCAATCCACGTTTGGGTCATTCTGTGCCTCGCGCTGGTCGCGGTCTCGTCCGCTGGCACTGCTTTCAAGCATATTGACGATGTAACGCCGTTTTTGCGCGCGTCGTGGCGCTTGTTTGTCACGTCGCTCGTTCTCCTGCCGCCCGCCGTCTTCCAGTTTGCGCGCGCCGACGCTTCACTGCGTGCACAGTGCCTCAAACCAAGCGCCTTGCTTGCGATTCTGTTTGGCGGCATTTGCCTCGCCTGTCATTTCGGCTCGTGGGTTTGGAGCCTTGACAACACGACGTTGGCGCACTCGTTGCTCCTCGTGTGCATGCACCCCGTTATTTTTGTCATGGGCATGCTACTGCTTGGCCGACCCGTGGCGCGAGGCGAGCTTCTTGGCACCGGCATTGCGCTCGCAGGGACCGTCCTTCTGCTGCAAGACGTGCGCTCTGACGGCGAGGTGACCATCCCCGGTGATTTGGTGGCGTTCCTGGGAGCCGTCTTTTTCGTGGGCTACCTGTCATGTGGGAAAACGCTGCGACGATTCATGCCCGTATTCATCTACGCCTTCTCGGTGACATTTGTGTCGTCCGTCGTGCTCGGCTTCATTGCCATTCCGGCCGAAGACGTGTCGCTCTTTTCGGCTTCGCCTTCCGGCTCCTTTGGCTGGGCGGGGCTGGACTACTTGCCTGTAATCATCTATCTGTCGTTTGGTCCAGGCCTCGTCGGTCACACGGGCATCAACTACATTGTCAAGTTTCTTCCGCCGCTTGTCGTCTCCATTTCGTTCCTCACCGAGCCGCTCATCGGCACAGTGATTGGCATTGCCTTCGGCGAATCGAACGTCCCAGGCGCATGGACTTGGTGTGGCGGGCTTGTCCTGATGGTTGGCGTGGTGATGAACGTGACCACTGGGCATGCTCACAGCGTCCGGCAAGCCCAGCGACCCAAATCTCTCCCAAGCGGAATATCCAGCCATGCAATATCCATCGCTGTGAGTGATGGTCTCGAGTTCCAGCCTCTTCATGAAGAAGATGTTGAGCACGATGGCGAGTTTGAGCATTCGGACGCCGTCCCACCAGCAGAACAAGTCTCAGCGACTAAACCAAACCCTTGGTAGCTGGACAGTGACCGATGCCAATCATGGAACTGAACGCACAAATGAAAAGCGTTGAATGATACATTGTACAAAAATAACAGGCTGAAAAAAACAATCAAACAAAACAAACAAACAAACAATGTGACATATAAACTCGAAAGTCTCAAAAAAAACACCAAACCCCCTTTTAGGCCTTGAAATCGTTCATCATTTGCTTGACAACCATCACCGAATCACGAAGCTCGTCGCGACGCTTGCACTGGAATCGACGGGAACGGTAGCCGCGGCAGCGCTTGCGGAAGCGAGCAATATCGAGCATGAGGGCCTCAACCGCGGCTTCGTTCTGAGAATCGGGGCGAAGGCGAATCACGCGCGAGTGCTGCAGACCTTCAATCTTGACAAACTCGATAATCTTCCAGTTCTCAAACAGCACGAGGGCGTTCTGGAGGGTGTCTTTGCTGATTGCCTCGTACAGGTCGAGCTGGCCGTCAAAGTACAGCGTCTCGCCGAGCTGCTGGAGGCGCTTGAGAAAGACGTCTTCCTGCACAGTACGCCCTGGGAGCAGCGTGTACAAGCCAAGAGCGCAGAGCCAGTAGCTGTCAATGACGTGCCAAAACAGGGCACAGAGGAAGAGGTAGGTCGCGACACCGCCGTCCTTGGCTTCTTCGGCATCCAAATCCTCGCCATCCTCAGCCGTCTCAGTCATGTCACCAATGTAGCCCATGCTGTTGCGCTTGGACGACGGCTTTGAAATGGAGCTGGGCTTGAACATGGGGGACGGCGGCACCAGCGGAGTCGGCGACTTGCTGCCCAAGATCGGGAGCGTGGACTGCTGCGCAATCTGGCTGATCTGGGTGCCCGAGGGCGAACGGGTCAGATGGCTGCTATTATTGCTGCCCGACGAGGCAGGCTCGGTCGCTTCGTTCACGCAGAGCGCGCCGGTGGCCGTGTACGAGAGAATGCCGCGGCGAACCATGGCTCCGATCGTGTCGTCAAAGTTCTCAATGATACTGGGAGAGGGCTTGTAGATGAACTCGAGCTTGAGCAGATTGGTCACATAACGCACGAGGCTGAGCAAATCCTCGCGCGAGACACCGACCGGCTCCTTGCTGTTGCTGCTCGCCTTCTTCTCGTAAGCGTACATTGACAGGCAGACAAGGCCCTCGAGCACAAAGTGATGGATGAGTTGGTTTCTGTATGGGTGACAAGGGCAGACAGATGAGCACAAGAATTCCCGAAAAAAAAAAAGGACAGACGAGAACGAACGTACCGGTACAAGCTCAACTCCATGCGCTCCTTGGGCGAGTACAGACTGACCATCAGGCGATCCTTGTGACGCTTGACAAGCTTGTTTTTGCTCACAATGCTTTCGAGAACGAGGTTGACGACGAGATCAATGCTCTCGGGACCCAGAGCAACCGCATGGCCGCCTCGCGCAATAATCTTGCGCCGAACAATGTTGCTTTCGTGCAGCAGCTCGTCCCGGGAGATGCCTCGCTGGTAATGCGTGAGGAGCACGGTGGCAACCAAGGCAGCGGGCAGCACCATGGACACACGGTTGCACTCGTACATGACGCGATAGCCAAGAGCGTAGGCAATTTGGTTGACGGCACTGTAGTCCGGTTTGCCGCGAGCTTGTTGTTGTTGTTGCTGCTGTTGCTGTTGTTGTTGTTGCTGTTGTTGCTGTTGCTGTTGCTGCTCTAGGGTGCGACGCGCAAGCATGGCACGATGCTCTTCCGTCTGACTAAAAGCGTCCGCCAGAGACGTGGGCGGCGTCAACCTGCCAGGGTGCTGCAAATAATAGGTGCCGGTAAACGAGACAATCGAGATGGGCTCGGCCACGCGGATGTCCACGCTCCCGAACGAGTTGAAATCCATAAAGGCCATCGAGAGCAGCGAGCTGACCTTGCGAAGCGCCGGGAACAGCCGCTCGCTCTTTTTGCTTCCACCGGCGAGTTCGTCGATATGCGCGTCGTTTTCCACAATGCGGTCGTACGAGATGGAGATGGGCACGACGTAGGCGTCCTCCACCAAGCCGGACTGCACCGCGTCCAAAATGTAGCGAAGCACGCCGACCTTGGGCGGGAGCACTTTGCCCGAGCGGCTACGGCCTCCTTCAATAAAGCACTCGAACGTATGGCCTTGAGCGACGACCTGGCGAATGTACTCGCCAAACACAGCCGAGTAGAGCGGGTCCGAGTCCTTGGAGAAGGTGCGACGAATAAACATGGCGCCTCCCAGACGAAGCAGCGGCCCAATCAAGGGAATGTTGAGGTTGTCGCCTGCAACGACGTACGGGAGCGGCAAGCCATGCATAAAGCACATGTACGTGATCATGAGGTAGTCAATGTGGGATTTGTGCGTCGGGAGCAGCACAATCGAGTGGCCCATGCGGGAGATGGCCTTGATGCGCTCAATTTCGTCCTGCTCAAAGTGAATGCCGAACGGATAGAGCATGCGCCAAATCTTGTGCATCAGGTAGCAAAAGATGCTAATGATAAAGGCAGAGGGCTTGGCGGCCATGGCATCGAGAATGCGGTGGGCCTCTTGCTCGCGAGCCTTGCGCTGCTTTTTCTCTTGGTAATTCTCGGCGTCCTTGTTGCGCTTGCTGCGCAAAAGTGAGCGCATGCTGGCGGCAGACGAGCCAGTGGACGGCTTTTCGTCACGCTGGTTGAGCGCGTTCTGGACGGCCGCAGACGCCATCACGGCACGAACGATATCAGCGTGCGGGGTCTTGCTGGGTTTGCTGGAGGGGATGGAGGCGAACATGGCACGAGAGCGGGCAGCAGGAGCGGAGGCATTGGGAGCGAGCCAGCTTGGCAAGAACTGCGTCAGATAGGAGAAGGGTGAATTCGAAGTGACACCGAGCGCAGCGGTAAAGGCAGAGAACGTCAGGGGTTGGGAGGAAGGGTTGGCACCGCCGACGGGCGTGGATGAGCCTGTCGCCGATGCGGAGGCGGAAGGAGGCGACGACGACGACAACGACTCGTCCTCGCCGTTGTTGCTGCGACGCGGATGGTGCTGGGCATTGCCGCTGGAAGGCGAATCGCGGTAGGCGGTGGCAGCCCACGCAAAGTCTGGAAACACGTCCGAGATGATGGACGTGATGGTGCCCAGGATCCAGAGAATCAGCTGCCAGGGCGTCATGGCGCGCGGCTGAGGCTCTACGGCTGCGTCCAGTGCCGAGGACGAGGCAGAGGCGGACAGGGTGGATGAATTGGAGAGCGACCGCGCGCGGCGCAATGACTGGCCAATGGCAAGCTCGGGCGTTGTCGTCATTGACGTGACGGACGCCGAGTTTGAGCTTGAGCTGCTCGCCGTCGGAAAGCGGTAGGTCGCAGCGTCAAGGAAGGTGCCTGGTTGGCCAACAGCCGCAGCAGCAGCCTTTTGCGGGGTTGTCGATGCGGATGCATGGGGGCTTCGTGCGAGATTGGCGCGAGCGTGGCTTGATTTGGAATCGTCGTTGGCAATGGCGTGCAGCACGTTTGCGCCAGTGCTGCTGCTGCTCGAAGAGGAGGATGCGGGTGAAGAAGAGGATGAGGAGTCTGCGAGGTCTTGCGAGTGCGGTTGCGTGTAGTACCAGTGATCTGCTGCAACAACAGAAGAGAGTGAGAGAGATAGTGAGAGAGAGAGAATGAGAGTGAGAGAATGAGTGAGAGTGAGAGGGTTTGCCACTGAGCAACTGTGGTGAGACGTCCAAATCCTTTTCCCCACTTTCTTTTCATCCATAAAAACCCAACCCGAGAGTGAGAGTGAGAGTAAGAGTAAGACAGTAAGGAGGGGGGTTTGCCACTGAGCAACTGAGCGTGAGTCATCAAACTCCAATCAGTTTGACGGGCTTTGTCCTCGTGTTTCACCTTCACTTCAATACACTTCCATACAAAAGCACTCCACTCCTGCCACATCGCCACCTCATCCAACTTTGTGCTTTTTTCTTTGATCCTTTTTCTTCTACATCCTTGTTCTGAGTTTGGTGTTTTTCTTCTGTGGTGAAGCGGAGGGATGTTGCTCTTCTGTGGTTGAAAGTTGAAAGGGGGGGGGGAACGGAGGTAAACCAACTGAGCGATCGTTCTGTTTACATCCGTCCATCCATATCCATGCATTTGATTCAAACCCCTTCAAACCTTTCCATTCCTCCAAAATCCAACAATCTTCCATTCTCACAAATCTCATCATCAAGTTCCTCATCACAAAAAAGTCCAACCATCCAAAAGTCACATAAAATCGTGTTCGTCGTTTCCAATGCAAAATGGCTGCGAATTCCCTTTTTTTTTTTTTTTTTTTTTTTTTTTTTTTTTTTTTTTTTTTTTTTTTTTTTTTTTTTTTTTTTTTTTTCTGATGCCTTACCACCGTTGCTCTGCTGCTCGTCTTCCTCATCAGCAGCAGCAGCAGTAGTCGTATTGTGACGCTTGCCATTGTGATGCTGATTCAGCAGAGTGCCAGCCGTAGCAGAAGCAGTCTCAACGGAGCTTGGAGCACTGCCACTGTGACTGCTGTCGGAGGAGGCGGAAGAAGAAGAAGAAGACGTGTAATCACCGCCAAGCTGCTGCTGCTGCTGCTGCCCATGCTGATGCTCGCCTAGCCAAACCAAGAGAGAGAGACAGAGAGACAAACAGAGACAGAGAGAGTAAGCATTGGAATCCCATTGAAAGCGATGGTAGCTTTTCAATAGCTTTCAATAGATGAAAGTGAAGATTTCGCAGCGTTTCATTGCCATGTTGATCACTCCTTTAATCCACACTTCAAACTTGAAGCTGGGTTTCAAGTCATCGTAACATGCTGAATGAGATACGAGTGATTGTTTTTGAATGTGTGTGGTTTTTTACCGGGTGTTGCGAACGAATGGCGCGTCGTCGGGTGCGAATCGACGGTCGCAGACATTTTGGTGGTAAAATAGAACGAGTAAAGATGGACGACTGAACTGAGGTAGATGTTGAGATTGGGGAATACTATGATTATTGTTATGAGTGGTATGAAAGTGTAATGTGGGACACTTGAGCAAAAAGGAGAGAGATTGATTGGAACTGACTGAGAATCAGTGAATTCTGATGCGGACCCCTCCTGCATCAAGGTCCATCCGAGCAACAGAGACTGACTGACTGATTTGCACTGAGGTGGGTGAGATTGGGATTGAGGAATAGATCTGAGGGACACCGATGTGGACCTCTCAACGAGTCAAAGCTAATCATCACTTGACAAAGCACTGAGACACCAGCACAGCATCTTCCGCTTGACATCAAGGATCCAACGAAACAAGGATGCTACCAAACGATGGGCGATCGTCAGCAATGTCGTCAAGACACTCGAGGGCAAGGGTGACCATCTCCGTGATGCTCTGGCGCTCTGCGTCACTTGGTTTGAGTGCCGAGTCCAACATCTCCATGAATTTCTGGTTTTTCAGAGCTTTCCGTGTCTCTCCTTTCAGACGGTTGCTCGGTTTGACCGCGGTCAGCAATTCCAACAGAATCATGCCAAAGGCGTAAACGTCCGTCTTGATGGTCATGCGGCCTTCATCGAAGAAATCAGGACACATGTATGCAGCAGTGCCTTGCACGTTCTGAGTGCGAAGGTAGCTCCTCTCGTCGAGGTGTTGTGCAGCACGGACGAGACCAAAATCAGACACTTTTGCATTGAAGTGTGCGTCCAACAGAACGTTGTCCGTCTTGAGGTCGAGGTGGAACAGAACATGGTCAGGGAAGGCTGTTTGGACGTAGTGCATGCCGCGGGCAACATCAGCAGCGATGCGATGGCGCTGAGACCAGGTCAGCGGAGGAGTGTTGTTTTTTCTGCTGAGACGATCGCGCACAGAGCCGTTTGGCATGAACTCGTAGACCAGGCAGCGCTCGTCGCCTTCTTCTGCATACGACATAATGGCAATGATGTTTGCGTGACGGAATTTCGACAAAGAGTCCAGCTCTGACTTGAATTCGACCGTGCCTTGCTTGGATTCGGCGGATAGCTTTTTGATGGCAACACGAGGGCCAGGCAGACTTGCGCCGTACACACGACCAAATGCTCCTTCGCCGAGCAGAGAATCAGCAGCAAAGTTGTTCGTGGCGGCGACAAGAGTGGCGAGAGACACTTGTGGGATGGGTCCGTCAAAGTTCGAAAAAGATCCATCAGCTGGTTGGTTGCGCTCAAGTACGCCGATCCGATCAAGGGCTGACTGCAGATTAGAGCAAAGTTGTTGCAGCTCCTGGTCTTTGGTAGCGAGCTCCTGCTTGTTGGTTGCGAGGGCCTGGTCTTTGGCAGTGAGCTCCTGGGCTTTGACAGCAAGCTGTTGGTTTTTCGCAATGAGCTCCTGCTCTGTTGTTGCGAGCTTCTGGTCCTTGGCAGCGAGATCAATGCGAAGTTGTTGTAGTTCCTGATCTTTGGCAGCGAGCGCCTGATCCTTGGCAGCGAGACTTGAGCGAAGTTGTTGCAACTCCTGGTCTTTGGTAGCGAGCTCTTGCTTGTTGGTTGCGAGGGCCTGGTCTTTGGCAGTGAGCTCCTGGTCTTTGACAGCAAACCAACAGCTTTTCGCAATGAGCTCCTGCTCTGTTGTTGCGAGCTTCTGGTCCTTGGCAGCGAGATCGAAGCGAAGTTGTTGTAGTTCCTGATCTCTGGCAGCGAGCGCCTGATCTCTAGTAGCAAGCTCCTGCTTGTTGGTTGCGAGCTCCTGGTCTTTGATAACGAGTTCGGAGCGCAATTGCTGATGTTCAGCCTCAGCAATCGCTTGAGCTCCAACGTCGCCAATCTGATTCCAACTCAAACTGTCCATCCCTTCCTTCAGTGAGCACTCTTCTGAATCGCCCACTCTCATGCATCAGTCACTCCGAGATGACTTACAAGAGCTCAGTCACTGTATTGTTCACTTTGAGTGCCTCAGCAATCGCCTTCGCTTCTTCATCGCCAATCTGCCTCCTTTCCAGACTGACCATTCCCTCCATCCTCGTCAGCACGCACTCGCGCTGTCAACACTGTGTTCCAAATCAACTCGGGCTTTGATCTTACCTGAGCGTCCATTCGCATTCTTGACTTTGTCATACAACTGACGCTGTCTCTGATTCATATTCCGATATGACAGCATTTTGGAAGATCTTTGAAATCAAACACAGCTAAACAAACAAAAGACTGTAAAAGCGTGTTTTCGTGTTTCATCGTCAAAGTGAAGGGATGAAGTGACCATGCATTTGGATGAATTCTGAGAATCGAATCATCAAAACTGCCAAAACGCAGCTTTCGCGTGTTCCCTTCCGTTCTGATACGAACTGGGCTCATCCCAACTCGGTCTTCCCCTCATTCTTCACTATATTCTTAGTAAACGATACTTCCGCATACATTTCGTACGCTTCAGTAGTGATTCTAGGTTAAGTTCCGGGAAAGGTCGTAACACGGACACAGAGAAGAACGAGGGAGTAGCTCGCTCAGAGCTTATCATTCATCACTTAGGAATCAGAATCATGTGAAGTTGGACATTTGGTGAATGAGGAATCAGACCGCAAAGTGCTTTGCTCGGTAGATCGAACGAACGGGGAAAGAATTGTATTCACACAAACAGACAAGGAATTTGCAATCGAAAAACGGTCGATTTCAAACAAAGAGACAGCAGTGAATCACATGGCAACATGTAAGGGTGGCAAAGAAGAGAGAAGCAGAGGGGGAGCAACGACACGCGCAGCGCGACGAACCAGCACAGCAGCTCAGACAAAAAATCGGAAAAAAGCTGCTGCGCTCACCCCTCTCTCATTGAAACCCACAAGAGCAAGCAACAGAAAACGCAACAAAATCGGGCACATAAAACACGGCGGGACGATGCAACAAAACAAAGGGCGAGCTGTACACAAGCTTTGATGCGCTTTTTTTACCAAAGCGACTTGCCGGCAGTGCTCGTGTTCTTGCCAACTTGATAACGACCAGACTGGTTCTTTTGCTGCTCGGCAAAGGCCCACGCAGGCTGCTTTTCGTAGGTCGTCTTTGAAAGGCCGCACTCGACCACGTCCGAACGGCTATTCCAAAAAAAAAAAAAAAACAAAAAAAAAAAACCAAAGCCAGAAAAGTAAGAACACTTGCACAACCTCCAAGGCCCCCCATGACATTGCTGCCACACGCCCTTACCCGGAAGCATCAGTGTCGCGTTGGAAGGAAGACTGCTCGCTGCTGCGGGCATAACCGGACGAGACGGCATTCACCGACGGGCGGCCAGCGCGCGTTGGCGAAACGGCACGAGGAGTCGCGCCCGTGCGGGCTGCACTGTTGGACGTCGACCACGACGACGAAGAGGAGGAGGAAGAGGACGAAGACACGGGTCCGCCGTACTTTGGCTGTGAGGAGGAGGACGACGACGAGACGGGGCCGCCGTACTTTGGCTGCGAGCTCGAAGAGGAGGAAGACGAGGAAGACGAGAAGGAGGACGAGGACGCCGATGGACGAGAGTTGGCGGCACGCAAATCATCGACGGGAGCGCCGTAGCGAGGCTGTCCGTTCGACAGGTTGGCAGAAGCGGCCGACGGGGATGAGCGAGTCACGGACTTCAACGGCGGAGCCTGAGGCAAAAAAGCAGAGGGAAAAATGGGCAGAATTCACGAGATGAAAGGTGAGTGGTTGGCAGGCAGGGGTGAAAGTGAAAGGGAAGGGCTTGAAAGTGTTTCGCTCGTTCTTTGGATCAATCACTTCCACCTCCCGCCAACAAACACCAATCCAATGAAGACTCCAAATTGAACGAGGGTCCAATGGAACATCGACCGATCTCGACGTCAACTGAAAATTCAATCGAAATCGACCAGCAAGGAAAATCCAATCGAACTTGACTCGAACGGAACGTCTATTCAAGGCCAGCTTCAAGAGAGACTCCAGTGGAGCTTCGACTCCAATAGAACATCCATCTAACTTGGACTCCAATGGAGACTCCAATCGAGCTTGAGCTCCAATGCGAAATCCAATGGAAACTAGTGTTTCAATGGAAATGCAATGGAAATCCACTGCTCCACCACTCACCCACCCAATCATACAAGTCTCAAATTCCCCAATGCAATCATACATCCAACCACCATCCAATGGAACTGGTGTTGACTTTGAGCTTTGAGCGTTGAGCTTTGAGGCTTTGCTTACGGAAGAGCGCGAGTTGCTCGACCAGTCGCCGGTGCGCTGGACGCCCGGAACCGCGTCGTTGTGCTGGTAGTGCTTTGCCTTGCCCTTCTCAGCTGCAAGACAACAGAGACAGAGTTGATACAATGCGAGTTCAGTGAGATGCTCAGTCAGAATGGACCACACAAACCAAAAACCATCGAGTTAGCGGCAACAACAAGCAGCTCAAATTTTGATGCTTTTTTTCCATACAGAATGCCCAGCTGCACGGTTGCAATACAGAGTGAGGTTCGTTATATTGCAGTTGGGTCGGACAGCAGCGGGGCAGCGCAGGAGGTGGCAACAAGGGGGGGTCAGTCCAGTCAGCAGTAAGCAGTAAAGCATTGAAGAGTACCAGAAATGGAAGGAAGAGTTTCAAAAAAAAAACACAAAAAACCGCATAGAAAATCAGTATGAAACAAGAGTCAAGGAAAACGCAGACGAGTCAGTGAGCAAAACAGTATCCGAATTAAGTTTTAAACATTGTGCGGTTTTTTTTTTTGTTCTTTTTTTTTTTTTGTTATTCGAGGCGATTGCGTCAGGTACTCACTCGGGCTGCTCGCCGTAGGTCGTCTGGGTCAGGCCGCACTTGACCACGTTGGAATTGCCGCGAGACATGATTTGTTGTTGTATGAAAAACGAGATGTGAGCGAAAACAATGCAAATAAAAAAAAAAAAAGAGTGAAGAGTTTGTTCTGAGAAACGCGATTGCTAAGAAAATGGAATTGGAGTGGATATGGCAAGGAAAATAGCGGGAGATGATGTGACGCTCAATCACAACAGTGGAAATCGATTGAAAGCGCAAAAAAAAAAAAAACGAAACGAAACTCTCATTTCACTTGATCGAGCAAATGGCACTGTGACAGCGCTCTGCCCGTTTGTCCATTGCGTTTGAAGTCTTGCTCCAGTCATAAACAAAATGGGCCCGCCGCGCGAGGATGCACAGGCAATGGAAAGAAAACCGTCTTGAATTGCATTCATTCCGACAAACATCAAACACGCACACATCATGACGACTGCCGCAAGCTCGCCATTCGAGCCTCCAGAGAGCTCATGTCTGCAGAGCTGGACGAAGAAGCTTCGCCGACGGCGTGTCGTGGTGCGCTTGAAAGCTGAAATAAGAACAAGACAGGTTCAAGCCAGAACTTTGAGCGAAAAATGGACCCAGTCTCACCAGCACCATCATGAAAACATAGCACGAGCGTACCTTGGTGCTAATATCAATGCCAATCTCGTCAAGCACTTGGTTCATAATGTTGACGCTTTCTTCTTCGTCGGCATCGCCGTCCATGACTGAATCGATGGTGTCGTTCACTGGCAAGCGTAACGCCAACAGCAGCAAGCAAAAATCGTTGCAAAACGAGAGACGCGCGATGTCAGCATGGTTTCTAAAGCAAAACTTCAAACCAAAAAGCCAGAACAAATCAAACTCACTCATGTCCTCTTTCATGTCCATGGTCATGGATTGCTTCTCAAAGTCCTGCATCATGGCCTGCATCTGAGCCACGTCTATTTGTTTGTTCATGGATGACATGACCTGTGTGGACACAAACAGCCAGCCCTCAATTGAGCTCAAGCAGCAACAAAATGCGTTCGAGCAAAGTCGAAATTCTCAATCTCACCTTGGATGCACCGGCCATTGCGCCTGCCATTTTCATTTGCGAATGCATTGCCTACAACAGGATGAACACAGCACGGTCAGTACACCAGCCAACCTCGAGCTCGCTCGCTTGTGTTCTTCCTTACCGTGGTTTGTGCGCCAATCGACGAAACGCGCGCGCTCGTCGCGACTGACTTTGTCTTTGCAGCGCGGATTCGCACAAGTTGCTTTGCGAGGACTCTTGCTGCGTCGTCGTTGCCTTGCTTGGCCATCTTCTTGATCTCTGCGACCTATCCATAGCATCATAGTATCATAGGTTGAATGTAAAATGTTCAGTAAGCTTCAAAAGTCAGTCTTCCCACCAACGCCTCGACCAAGCCAGTTCGCAAATGCCAAAGCCGAATATCTGATATCAGTCTGATACGCCATTGAGCGGGGAGGGGAGTCGGGGAGGGGGTGAACTCGAGCTGATGACGTCAAGCTCGGTTTCAGTACAGCCAGCGAACCTCTTGCCCCACGAACGAACGAACGAACGAACGAGGCACCCATCGAGTGAGATGATGGAACACTTGCCAGTTGCTTCTCTTGCTTGTCGAGGTCGTTGCGGTCGCGCTCGAGGTCGCGTTGGGACCGCGCCATGTCGCGCTTGTTCTCGCGCAGAATCTCTATTGGGAAGAGTACAAGTTGACCAGTGAGCTCAACCTCGACTCACGCAATAGACCTCTGAGACCTATGAGATATGTTTGATGATGATGATGATGATGCTGATGGAAGAAGGAGGCGCACTGACCTTTGGTTGTTGGCTTGTGAAACAAACTCATTCGAAAACACTCAGAAAACAAAGAAGAACGAAAACAAAGAATGGACTGAGAATCTGAGAATCTGAGAATCTGATAAAATAGCAAAAGGTTTGGAACATCAAAAGTAACGCGTAACTCATCCGATCTGAATGAAAGTAAATCTTTGACTGAGAAGTGGAAGAGACAAGCAGGTAAAATTCAAAGCGAGCGTTTGTTGAAGCATTTTGAATGAGGCGGTTGTGACTATACCACTGAATCC
>NW_011887300.1:1268366-1327460 GCF_000151315.2 Capsaspora owczarzaki ATCC 30864 | reverse complement strand
CATGAACAACAAGCCACTCACCTGCATGGTGAAACTGTAGTCCTGTTTTGAGTGGTCTTGACAACCAGCGTGTTCCGTCGCCTGCCGAACGGGCGCAGATGGCAGCTCGTGCAGCAGCACACGCTCAGCCCCAACTTGCAGCTGAACATCAGCTATTGCGCTCCGAACTCGTTATCAAAGACCAGGAGCTCGCAACCAACAAGCAGGAGCTTGCTACTAGAGATCAGGCGCTCGCTGCCAAAGATCAGGAACTACAACAACTTCGCTTCGATCTCGCTGCCAAGGATCAGAAGCTCGCAACAACAGAGCAGGAGCTCATTGCGAAAAACCAACAGCTTGCTGTCAAAGCCCAGGAGCTCACTGCCAAAGACCAGGCCCTCGCAACCAACAAGCAGGAGCTCGCTACCAAAGACCAGGAGCTGCAACAACTTTGCTCTAATCTGCAGTCAGCTCTTGATCGGATCGGCGTACTTGAGCGCAACCAAGGCGCCGGTGGATCCGCATCGAACTTTGACGGACCCATCCCACAAGTGCCTCTCGCCACTCTCGCCTCCGCCACGAACAATTTCGCTGCGGATTCTCTGCTCGGCGAAGGAGCATTTGGTCGTGTGTACAGTGCCAGTTTGCCTGCTCCTCCCGTTGCCGTCGCCATCAAAAAGCTGTCCGCCGAATCGATCCAGCACTATGCAGCGTTTCAGGCAGAGTTGAAATCTCTATCTAAATTCCGTCACCCCAACATCATTGTCATGCTGTCCTATGCCGAAGCTCAGGGTGACTATTGCTTGGTTTACGAGTTCATGCCGAATGGCTCTGTTCGCGACCGTCTCAGCTGCAAGAACGACACTCCTCCGCTGACTTGGTCCCAGCGTCATCGCATTGCAGCTGATGTTGCCCGCGGCATGCACTACGTCCAGACAGCCCTCCCTGATCAAGTTCTGTTCCACCTCGACCTCAAGACGGACAACGTTCTGTTGGACGCGTATTTCAACGCAAAAGTGTCTGATTTTGGTCTCGTCCGTGCTGCACAACACCTCGATGACAAGAGCTATCTTCGCACTCAGAACGTCCAAGGTACCAAGGCTTACATGTGTCCCGTGTTCTTTGGCGAGAGTAAGATTACCATCAAGACGGACGTCTATGCTTTTGGCATGATTCTGCTCGAGCTAGTGACCGCCGCCAAGCCTGGGCCCACACTGAAAACTGATATGCGCAAGGCTGTGAAAACCCAGAAATTCGTTGAGATGCTGGACTCGGCTCTCCACCCAACCGAAGCCGAGGGCCAGAGCGTCAGCGAGATTGTCACCCTCGCGCTCGAGTGTCTTGATGACGATGCCGATGAGCGTCCGTCTTTTGGGCAACTCATCGTTCAATTGGATCCTTGATGCCAAGCGAAAGATGCTGCGCTGGTGTCTCACTGCTTGATCAAGAGACGAACGAACAACTCTCTTGTTCTTCACTACTCTCCCTGTGTCCGTTTCCGTTTCGCCCGCTTGTGGCATGCTCCTCCTGCATGTTGTAACAGTTGCTTCATGACTTGTTCCTTTCTCGATGCGCTTGCTTTTCACACAAAAATCTAAAGCATGGCCCTTTTCCCCCTTTCACTTTTCCGCATGAACATGAATGTTGAGAGTCGAGATGGGTTTGGATTATCTCTGCATGCTCGAACGACCTTGGAGTTTGGGTTCACCCCCAGCATCACAAAGCAACTGACGAACCCAGCTAAAGTGCTTGTTGAGATGAATAAATTACGGCTCATTGAAGCAAGGTGGGAGGCGAAGGTCGGGATCGGATCAAACGATCACCCCCCCCCCCAAAAAAAACGGATCTAGAGCGACAACTTGAGTTGGTGCTTGTTTTAACATGAATGGTGTGTGATTGCTGTGCCAAGCGTTCGTGTCAGCATCGCTCCATTCGTGATCTCAAATCCCCACCCCCCTTTGAGCTCCACACCCCGTCAAACCTCTCCCTCGGCCTGTGCTCGATTCCCTTCCGCTCGCTTCGTTCACGTCCACCTTGCCTTTCCACATGCTTTTCCCCTTCCGTCTCGTCTCTGGTCTCCTTTTTAGTAGTTCTCGCATCGGAAGCGGCTGACAGCGTGGGGCGTGGCGTCGCTTCCGTTCCCGTTCCATTTTTTTTGTTTCTTTTGTCTATTTTCGTTCTCTCTCTCTCTCTCTTTCTATCCCGCTCCAAAGCACAGGCGTCGCCTTCCCCCCACCCCACCCTCGCCTCTCAAAGCAAGCACGGACACACACACACACCCTTGAATCGACCTCAGCACTCCTCCCGCTCAAACCTCTTCCAACTCTACTCCTGTGCTTTCTGTTTTTTTGTTTTTTGTGTATTTTGGAATGTAGCAAACAAAACCGGTCGCGCCAGGACAAGGTCTTCTTCAATCGCCCCGCGTCCATCCATTTCACCCAGACCCCAAGCGAAGCACCCATCTCGCCAACAATACACCCCTCAACACACCCATATTTATCATCCTGCTACGCTCGGCGCTGGTCTGTCGCTTGTTGCGGGATATGACTTCATCGAGACCCAGTCCTTGTTTTTTGCTCGTTTTGTTTCCGTCATCCCTTCTCTCTCTCTCTCTCTCTTTGTCTCTTCCTCTTTGTCTCTTTCTCTCTCTCCTTCTCTTTAAAAATAATGACACCCTGCCACAGTCCCTCGACGCTGGCCGCGGCGCTGGTGCTGCTGCTCGCAGTCGCGTCGTCGACTGTGTCCGCCACTCCCCAGCAAGCCTGTGGTCCCGCGCCCGAGCTCGTCAGCATGGCTTGCAACTGCCGTTTCCGCGGCTCGGATTATCGCTTCCCCTCTGTCAATTGCTCCTCTCGTGGTCTCACCGAGTTTCCCATCCTGCCAACAAGCGTTGAGTCAATGTGCGCCCAAACACCGAAAAAACCAAAAAAAAAAAAAACCCTGCTTTTTGCTATTGTTTTTTGTGATCTTTTTTGTTTTTGCTATTGTTTTCGCTGCCAAAACCTCGTCACCATTACTCACATTCACGTTACGAATGTGGAACAACTCTCGACTTTTGACTTCTCGATTGACATTTTAGCGACTTGTCGTACAACAGCCTGACGTTCATTCCCAGCGGCGCTTTTGTGGGCTTCGCATCCCTGCTCACGCTGTATGCTGCCATTTCCCCCAACGTTTCTATTCCCGGGTTCGATTGCCATCCCCACACTCATTCAACTGTATTTCGTTTGTTTGTAGTGACGCGAACTACAATCAGATCACCTCTATTGCGGCGGGTGCGTTTGAACCTGGCACGGTTCTCGCGGGCATGTAAGACCACCGCGCTGAGCAATCCAAATCCATTCAAAAAGCGAGGCCTCACTCAACCCCCACCTGCGTAAACTACTTCCAGATCGTTCTACTATAACAACCTGACAACAATTCCCGTCGACTTTGCGAGTGGTGGCAATTTCTCGAGCGTTGGTTCTATGTGAGTGACAAGGCGACGTGACTACCACAGGACTCTCTGTCTGCTAACTTGTGCATCGTTTCAGCTTTCTGATGGGCAACAAGATCACGACTGTTGGACCCAATGCGTTTGGAGCAACGTTTTCCGGTCTTACTTACTTGTACGTAGTGCTCCTGTTGGACAGTGGTTTCCCGCCGTCATGGAGCGTTAAATTAACCATGCATTGTTTGGGGGGGGGGATTCGCAGGGGCCTTAACCTCAATCCAATTACTTCTATGGCCGATTCCGCATTTAGCGGTGCACCGAACATTGGGGGCTTGTAAGATTCTAACGACGAGTCCCCGTGTTTTCCCAAAGTTGACCAACGCTGATGGTGTTTTTTTTTGTTTGTTTTTGTTTTGTTTTTTTGCCAGGCCTCTCAACGACATGCTGCTCACAAGTCTGCCCGTCGGGGCGCTGAGCTCTCTTAAGCTCCTAATGTTGTAAGTTCTTGCTCATCCGAGTGGCACGTGCGGGTGCTTGGTACTGATAATCCGTATTGATTGATCGAGTAAAGACTCGCTGTGCGCACACCCATCCAAGCCATTTCGGAGGACTTTAGGGCGCCGTTCGCGACGGTTGTGTAAGCAAATCGCAACCAAAACCGCAATCAACCTTGGACGCCCTTGAGCTGAATGTGAGTTGCACTTGCACAGCTTGTTTGACTCCAACCAACTGAGTACTCTGCCGAGTAACATGGGTACCATCTTCCCGAGCGCTAGCCAGCTGTAAGCAGGCTTTTCAGCTTGTGTTGTTGATCTATTCTTTCGTGTTGTCGATCGATTCTTTCCTTAGCCCCACACTCTGACTGACACGACTTTTTGTCGAAAAATTCCAAAGGGCAATTTCCAACAACCTGTTTGAATCCGTTCCCTATGAGGTATCAAATATGCCCAACCTTGGAATTTTGTAAGGATTGAATACGCATGCATGTCGGGCCAGCTTGCAAAAGCCATTTGTGCTCTAATGTTCGTTCGCACACGCCGCCAGATCTGTTGACGGGAATCGCATCCGCTCTCTCCAAAATCAACTGACTCTGACGAATCTCATCGGATTGTAAGTTGGAATTGGCTCCCACTGTATGCTCGCATCAAGTTACTCGAGTCTCACGGCGTGGTATTGCGATTAGGACGGCCAATCACAACCAACTGACCAGTCTTACCGTGTCAGACCTTGTGGGATACCCCAATCTTATGGCACTGTAAGGCACCAAAGTGCAAGTGCAGAAACTGTTTGCGCTTTCATCTCACTGCTGGGTAATCAGACAAGCGGCGAACAATTCGATTTCTTATATCGAGCCTGGTCTGTTGTCGTCTCGTCCGAATATGTTATACATGTAAGTCAGCGTTTGCCTGTATGCACGAGGTTGACTCGCGTTCCACAATCTTACTTTGCATGGAAACCGCCTAGGATGCTTGCCAACAACTCGTTGACCACTCTTCCGCCAGGGCTCTACCAAGGCTCAACCAGTGCGCTGTTACAAAATCCCACTTACAACAGATTGGACGGCAATCCATTCATTGGGCAGCCACCGAGCACATGGGGCACGGTCGCTCAGCCTATTCGTACGTCGCACTACCAACCTTGCGTGTGGGTTGTAACTTTTTGTTTCTTTCGACTCATTTTGATTGCCTCCAGCTTGCAATGCACAGTGCGCAACTTGCTTTGCGGGCACCAGCAGCGATTGCTGCCCTGCCAACTGCCTGCAGTGCACCTCCAATACGACGTGCAATGTGTGCTACGATGGATATGAGAAAATGGGAGGAGTCTGCGCGATCAACTACCACGCGATCTCCACGTCAGTGGATGCAGTAGCTTCGGCCTTGGCCGCATCCGTCGCATCTGTCGAGTCTGTTGCGTCTATCGCATCTGTCGCATCTGTCGAGTCTGCTGTGTCTGTTGCCTCTGTTGCGTCCGCTGTGTCAGCAGCATCCGTGTCCTCGGCCTCAGTCGCCGCTGTTGCTGCGAGTCTGGAGTCGGTCGCATCCGTCGAATCTGTTGCCAGTGCTGCTTCGGTCCAATCCGTCCTTGCAGTTGCTGCCTCATTGGAGTCGCTGCTCGCCAGCCAGTCGGCCATGTCTCTGGCGTCGGTGGCCTCAGTTGCTTCCATCCAAGCCATTGCGCCCAGCTCGTCTGAGGCTGCAGTTCTTGCAACCTCCTCGACGCATGCAGCAGCTCTGGTGTCTTCGGCAGCTGCAACCACCGGCACCACTGCATCTGGTGGTCTCGCCTCCAACGCGTCTGCCAGCAGTGGTTCCAGCATTGGCATCGTCATTGGCTGTGTTGTGGGCGGCGTGGTCCTGCTGCTCTTGCTGATTGTGCTGATTTCCCGCCGCCGCTCTCGCAAGACCAAGCTGGTCCATCACTACGACCGGGACAATGGCATTGTGGCGGAGGAAGTCTCATACGCTCGAATTGCCGGTGCTAGCTTGAACAAGGACTCGGACACTCCGATTTACGACTCCACGACCCCGCAAGTTACCTACGCGCAGGTCAATGATGCGCCGCATGTGTATGCGAGCACCAATGCAGCGCACTATGATGTGCTGTCCACTGAGTCCAAGCAAGTTGCCAACTACGACGTACTATCCCCTCAGCAGGCCAATTACGAGGAAATTCGCACCTCGTCAGTGAAGGTGGTCTGATCCTTGTTTGCGTTTTGACAAGAGTTTGGAGTTTGGCAGTCATTCGAACTGCGCCATCCAGAGTTTAGAGTTATGAGTTGCGAGTTTTGTTTTGTTTTTGTTTTTTCTTTTGAGGGTTTTTTGTTTTTGTTGAGGGTTGTTGTTGTTCCTTTCAATTCAACAGCGAGTGTTTGCACCAAAAGCTATCATGCAACTGCAACTGTTCATGCGTATAATCATGTCATCTGTGCCAATTCCAAACACCCAGACGCCGAAAGCGAATACAATCGGTCAAGGGCCGGGACTCGGTCTGCCGTCATGGTTTGGAGCAAATCCCAGCAGCATCGACGTTGAACACAATAAAGAAACACTTGCTGCAGAACGACGATAAATGTATTTACTGTAAAATGTGTGAATAAATGAAGCGGTGCAAAGGAAATGGTACAACAGAGAATGCAAAAGGCATGAAGGCAGAAACAGCGCTCTACACGTGCTGAGGAAGAGTGGCGAGCGTCGGAGCTATGCTGGCGGGTCGGAACGGAAGCGGCGGAGCCGCATCCGAAGGCGCGGAATTAGACCGACGTCGCACTGGACCGGAACGAACGCGCATTGTAGTGGGCGGTGCATCCATCGGACCCAGCATAGGAGCCGGACACGCAGCCCCCATGCCCATTATCAACCCAGGAGAGTCTCGCAGTTGCAATTGCTGCCCTTGAATCTGATGGGCTTGCGCGTGGGCGTGCGCCTGCAGCTGAGCTTGATACACTTGCTGCTGAGCATGCGATGCAATAAACATTGACGGCTTGAGCTGGTGCAGCTGCTGCTGTTGCTGGTGCAGCAGCTGTTGTTGTTGTTGTTGTAGCTGCAGCTGTTGTTGTTGCTGCTGCTGTTGTTGAAGTTGCTGCTGCTGTTGCTGCTGCTGCTGCTGTTGTAACGATTGCAACCAAGCGGCGGATGACTGCGAGACGGCAATGCCAGGCTCAGCTCCTAAAGAAGAAGTGGACGCTGAAAATGGACGCGATTTCATCGCATGGAGATACTGCTGCTGCCGTTGTTGGTGCTGAAGATGTAGCTGCTGCTGTTGTTGCAGGAGCTGCTGTTGCACCGGGATGCCACTCGAGAGATGAGCGAAGGGCATTGGCTGCATGCCAAACTCGGACAGAGTGCCATGCGAGCGATGGCGCGAATGCTTTTGCACATGACGCGCAACATTGTTCGCATCAATGTAGTGGGTCACGCCATTGTTGTTCATGCCACCACCATGCTGCCCAACAGCGTTGCTGGACGCTGTTACATTGGAGAACACGGGCGACGCAGCCCATGCAGCCGTTGCTGCAGCCCCAGCCATGCTAAGAAGCAATCCGGGTGAGTGGACACTCGGTGAGGACGGTGCGGAAAAGGACACGGTATTTGCGGCCTCGTGCGGAGAATACAAATCGGAAAGAGGCGACTGGCCAGCAGCCACCAAAACATTGGTTGAAGAGAGCACCGCAGAGTGGGAACTGCCTGTCGGGACATGCGGAAGCATGTACTTGGCTTGGTCGGCAGTGTACAGACGAATCCAGGCGTCGAAAAGACTGTTGGGCACATACAGCGAGTAATCGAGCGAGTCGAGCAACCAGGCTTCGAGATCGTTCAGCTCGCCGAGGGGATAGCGCGCAACCTTGGCCCAGTAGGCATTCCCGTACGTCTTGTCGTTCAGGTACTTTGATGAAAGGAGCAGCGCCGACAGGAAGAGACAGTGGCCACAGACATTGGCACGATGCGCAGAATGCGCGTCGTTGAACCGGTAAATGTAAATGAGGGCAACGAGAAACGACGCTCGAGAGGCCTGCATGTCCTTCAGGATGGCATGGACAAAGATTTGCAGGGGCCGGCGGTCGGGTCGGCAGCGCCACGAATACTCGTTCAAAAAGCTGTTGAGCGGCGAAAAGAACGTCCACGCCGAAGCTGAGTTGTATCCCATCATGGTGTTAACGTGCTGAGATCCCGACTGTAGATGTGTCGGGGTCGTAGGGGTCAAAGGCACACAAGTGGGGTGCATGGTGGGCACATGCTGAGCATACGGTAGCTGTGGCAACTGTTGCTGTGCAGCAGCAGTCGCAGCAGCAAGCGGGTGGGAGTGGAAAGAGAACGATGGGTGTGAGTGGGGCTGTTGCGGAGGAGGCATGGGAGGCTGGTGGGCCAAGGTCATCCGCGGGGGAGTGCGAACTTGCTGCATGGTCGTCATCGGGGCCGACGTTGGCAAGCAGAGCGATGGAACGGAAGCAAAATGGGAGAGGGTTTGGTGATGAGGCTGGAACGACTGTTGATGTTGTTGTTGTTGTTGTTGTGGTTGTGGTTGTTGTTGTTGTGGTTGTGGTTGGTGGTGGTGATGGGGGTGGGGGTGGCAATGGTGTTGCTTGTTCTGGAAGGCCGACGACGGCAGTCGCGAGGCAGTCAACGCTGCCAGATTCGCCGCGCTGGTCGGGAAGACGACCGACTCGAGACTGCCAGTACGGTAAAGACCATCGCTCGACAGAGAGGCCGAAGGCCCGCAGCCTTGATCATCCGACATCATTTCAAGCTCACAGGCACGGCGCTTTTGCGTGGGCGTCGAGCAGTTGGACGAGTTGCTGAGGTTGCCGCTACTGCCGTGGAGCTGGAGTGCCGCGATGGAAGCCTGCAAGCCAGCAAACGAAGTGGCAGAAGGGGTCGAGACCGAGGAGGAGCCGGTTGAGGTCGCTGCAGTCGCTGGTGCAGTGACGGCAGAGGAAGTCGACATCATCATGGTCAACGTGGCAGAGGCAGCAGAGTGAGCGTTGGCAGTGACGGCAGCCGAGGCGGCGGCTTGAGCAGCAGCAGCAGCGGCAGCAGCGGCAACAGCATTGGCAAGGACTGCGCCTGGGCTCACGGCGACTGGAGACGAGGTGGCCGAGAGCGCACGAGCGCGCGAATGATGCAAGTGGTGCCACTGGAGCTGTTGCTGCAGCTGGAGCTGGTGCTGCGAGCTCAAGTGTTGGTGCACTGCTGGTGTAGACGCGGCATGGCTCAGCTGGCGTGGTGCCGGAGCGATTGCAGTCATCTCGGCTAGCTCTGCGGAAGCTTTGGATTGTGTCGAAAGCGGTTTTCGGCCGAGGCGAGCTGAAGGGCTCAGAGGTTGTGAAAAATCAGCGACCGAGCCAACGACGCGCACGCTTGGGGAGGCGGAGGCGGGTTGTAACTGCTGTTGTTGTTGCTGCTGCTGTTGCTGTTGCTGTTGGAGCAAATGCATCGCAGCGAGATTGACATGCGTGGTGGACATGTAATTGAACGGAAGAAGGTTGGAGGCAGCTGCCATTGCGGCGGCCGTCGTGGTAACTGGCAGTTGGACCGAGGCGGCAGTGGATTTTGGGCGCAACACTGCTGCTTCTACCATACAGTTGCTGCTGGTACTGGCGCTGCTGGCGCCACTGCTGCTGCGGGAAAAGTTAGACGCGTCGTCGTAAAACTCATCGTCAGTGTCCTCGTCTTCATCGTCGTCGTTGCCTGCAACGTACGACTGAGAAAAGGCCACCGGTGATGAGCCGCTGTATATACAGGATGGAGTGCCGGGCGCGCGCCGCAAGCTGCGAACACTACTGCCTATGCGGCCACTGTTGTCGTTGTCGTTGTCGTTGGTGTTGTGACTGTTGTCGTCGTGAATGAGAGGGTTGTTGTGGGTGCTGGAGATGCTGCCCAGGTTGTCAGCAACGCCAAACCGTTGCCGCTTGACCTGACGCTGCTGCAGGAGGGTCGATGCCGACACTGCAGTGAGCTTGGGTGTTGCCGACGCCGAGCCAGCGGCAGTCGGGGATGTTGGCAGCCATCCGGCAGCAGATTCTACCGTTGCAACGAGCACAGAGCCAGCTGTTGCATCGGCATAGCATGACATGATGCGCGCTTGGTGTCTGTAGAGAACGACGACGAGTCTAGCAGCCGGGCTCCAGACACAGACGCACCAACAAGACGCTCGAGAGAGAGTTCAGGCTGCTGCTTTGCTTTGGTGACGAGCGCGGTAATGCCTTGGGGGTGTATGTGCGAGAGTCTCTTGGCGCGTGTTGTAGGTTCTTGGTTGAAAAAGGTCGAGGACTTGATTCTGTGCAAGAGAAGAGCATTTTGAATTCAAAGTGAGCTTTGTTTTTGTTTAGATTTGCAGTCAATCTGAGCGAGTGAGAGTGACCCTCATTCTCTCATTCTCCTCCCTCTCTTCCACCGCTTCATCCGCCTCATCTCGTCCTGTTCTTCCATTTTTCAACAGTGGTCGTTTGTCAACGGCGAAGGTCGGTCGTCCTGTCGCTTCAAAAATCGCATCCAATCATCGCTTCGTGCTGTGTTTGATTTCCGCTTGTTTTTTGTGGTTGTTGTTGTTGTTTTTCACCCTTCTTTTGTTTTCGTTGCTCAGAAATTCACAGCGTTCTTGTTCGACTGACTTTCGCCGACGGTTGTTTTTCGTTTCTTTTCATGTGCGTTGTTTTTTTTTTTTTCATGCTTTGCTGCTGATTCATATCAAAAAAGTGCTCCGTTTCCATTGCTTGGAAAACTTGCAATCGTCCACAAAAACGCAGAGTGATTCATCATCAACACAAAACAAATGACTCATCCACAAAAACAAACCCAAATCCAAAAAACGAACACAAAGAAAACTAATCCAAAAACGCATCAAAACGTTGTTTTTTTGTTTTTTTCTGTTATTTTTGCGCGGCTTTTTTTTTTTTTTTTTTGCTGGAGATCCATTGGAAGGCCAATTCAGCCAATCCGGATGCGCTTCTCACTTAAGCTCAACCTTCCCCCTTTGTTGTGTCTCGCTGTTGCTTATCTCACAGGGGTGGGGGGGGTGTCCTCATGCTTCGAGCCCCTTCAAGCTTCATGCATGCGCTGTGGCGGTGTGCCTCTCTCTCTCTCTCCGCTGGGCTTGCTCTCGCTCCAAAATCAAAAGGCAAGTCGTGCGACACTTTTTTTTTTTTTTTTTTTTTTTTTTTGTGGTTGAGGTTTCCGTTTGCGAACAATGGTCGTCACATGCAAAGCCCGTCGTCCTCCCTGGCGCGCCGGGGTGTCGATGCAAAAGCGCGGGATATTCCAGGAGCAAGAAATGATGACGACAAAAGGGCGGGGAAAGCGACTCAAACCTTGGTTGTGCGGTTGCTTTGTGTTGGCGCGTGTGGAACGTGAAGGAGAAAAAACGAAAAAAAAAAAAGCGAAAAAAAAAAAAAAAAAGATGACCGCATTATGAATAAGCAATGCATTGGCAAATAAATACAAAGAATAAAAAAACAAAAGGATGGAAAAAAACAAACGGATGACAGCAGATATTTCGTTTTGGAGCGAGTTTTGGACGAGGCGAAAAAATCAACAGGAAAACAAGAAGAAGGGAGGGGAAGAGGGAGGGGGAATCAAATAAGGGAAGCGACTGAGCGAGAGATGAGAGAAAAGCAAGCGAAGGATGGCAGAAGCGGAAGGGAGAGACGAGACGAGACGAGAGAGAGAGAGACGAGAGGGAAAAAAAAAACTCACCTAAAATCTCAATGGAAAAAAATAATAATAAAATAAAAAAATAAAAAATAAAATAATAAAATAATAGAAAATCGATTGAACGAAAATTGAAGAATGGTTTCAAAAGAAAAAGAGATGATTCAAAAAGCAACGAGGAAATAGAAAAAGGCAAGCACGGCGAGTGAAGAACAGGAAGATGAAAGTGAGAGAAATGACGGATTGTTTTATTGACGTGAGCCATCCGAAGCGAACGAGAACAAACGGAGAAAAGAACAAGAAAAAAAAAGAAAAAGCGAACGATGAACAATACGACGTGTTTACACTTCTGTGCGTGCGTGTGCCCTGTCGCTTTGGAAGGAAGGTGTTGCTTGAAAGTGGTAGGAGAAATGGACAAGGGTCAATAATCAAGCAGCAGAGCGAGCGAGACCGATGAGTGGGCGACTTTGAAAACGAATTGGCGCACTCTGATTCACGCAGCTTCTTTGATCCACAGATGTGAGCGCACTCTCTCGCTCTCGCTCTCTCGAGATGCATCGAGTCGCTCCGCAGCAATGTGGAGAACAAAGAGCGAGCGTTGCCGCAGACTCACACCTCAGCGGTCATTGAATCGTGGTTTTGGGTTCAAATTGCTAACGCACGTGCGGATTGCGGAACAGAACACAGTCCCGGTCCAGCAAGCTCCAGAGTGCAATAGTGCAGTCAGTCAATGCCATTGTAACGGCATCAGCAAGTCGAAGCTCACAGACCGCTAGGCAGAACAGAGCAGCAGGTGTGAGTCAAGCACGAAACGGTGCGCCAAATTCAGCGACGCGCTGGCTCTGCCTGGCATCCAGCGGCGCTGTGCCTTGTCCGATTGGTGTGTAGATGCAGAATGCAGAATGCAGAGTATGCAGCTTTTGCATTTGCAGATGCGCACTCCGGATCTCAGCCTTTGGCCATCTTTGGAAACGCCCCCTTCGAATCTGCTCTGCTCCGATTGGTCAACCAGCTTCCGTTCCAGACCCCGCCCCCTTGCAGCAATGCAAACAGCAGCGTCGGCGATTTAGGAAAGGCGGGCCCGTCGCACTCGAACAAACAAGGAAACAAGAGCAAGTAAATCAACCGAAACACAACGACATCAAAGCGTGCGTCGTGGGACGGGAAGCCATTGGGGGGGGGGAGGCGATCATCCGTTGGTTTAATTGGTTTGAGTTGGGCTCGGTTTGCCTCGACCATTATTGCATTTCAGGCGCAGTCGCTCAGCGAACAAGCGAACAAGCGAACAGGAGGACTGCATCTGAAATGAAGGTGAGAAATCGAGTGAACAAAGGAAAAAAGACTCGTAGTCCCGAAAATCTGAGAACAACAAGATTGAGCATTTGATGCGCGCTGGTTGAGCCGTTCCAGCAACATTGGCCTGGCCGACGTCTAGCCACCCTCTGATTTGCTGGAAAGAGACCTGTAAAAAATGCGAAATTGAATACATAGTTTGAAGCAAGCAAGAAAACGAATGACAACGAAGACAAAGAGCTTCAATTCATTGCGCAAACTGTTGTCCGAGCCGCTCGAGCTCTGTTTCTCTCGTTCAACTCGGTACCTCGATGTGTTGTTCAAATTTATGTCATTTGGTGTGTATTACCGACTTGAATTCATCAAGAATTGGCATTTTGCGCGCCGGCGTAACGGCCACTTAAACTGATCGGCAAAATTTTTGTTCAGCAACCCAAAAAAATGGAAATCATGCAGCCCGTCGGGCAAAACTTGAATTCATCAACTTTACATCGTTCACACAATAAGAAACTATAACCCTAACGCTATTCTACAGTAGTATCACGAGCAAAGCAACAACACAGAAGAATTCGATCGAGTTCAACTGGCTGAAAACTCGTCAACCTGAAGGCCTGCGATAACCGCTCATCACTCCATGTTGTTCAACCGCGACAAAGCCTGATGTTTTACAAGTCATATTTGCAACAAGGCTGTGCATAAACCGACAACCATGTCTGCCAGGAGGACTCTTGGGGGCGAGCCAAATCCTTGTGTCTAGATCAGAAATTTCACCGCAACCCACACTCGCCAGGCCAAGATATCTACAAACAAGTCCAACATCGAGTACTGCATGTCAAGTTTACATGCATGATACAGTATCTCGCTAACTAAAATCCGAGCTCCCTTCCCATAGTGACTGCGATGAGCTTTGTTTCCGGTTCTTCAGTGCTATGCCATCATCCACGACCTTGCAACGAGCCGTATGGTTGAAAATCGGTGTTGTCCCTCTTGTGTATGTTTTCTGCTCGCTTGGCGTCGTTTCCCCCGGGTGTTTTCTGTTCCAAATCAAACGTCCAACCGAGCGTGCTGATGTTCCAGTCTCGTTTTGTATTTGTTTGTCTTCGCTTCTGCATTTCTTCCCGTGAGTTTTGTTATCAGCCTCGGGCTCTGCGCTCTGCGTTTGAGAGATGATCTTTGCGAAGGTTCTTCGCCCAAGGGACTGACGATGGGGATACAGCGGTGGGGTAGTTTGTGCATGTTTTTCCTTTTGTGCAATTGTTTGGTTTATTTTTTTTGCCTCTGTTGTGTCCGTTGTTCGAGGGGGTCGTCGCGATGACCTGTCATGCACAGCTCCACATAGTCTCAACTGTGATAGCCCCCGCCCGCAGAGTCGAAACAGACGGTCAGCAACGAATGCTTAAAATCACAATTCAAACGCGTGATGGTGGCGCGGGTCACTCTATTTTGGTTGCCCCCAACAGCAGCAAAACAGTACGCCCAATCAACATCCGCATCAGCCCCAATCAACAAACCACTCTCGCATTTCGATTCGCTTGTGTTTTTGAAGTGATCTCCGCCTCACAGCGGCAGGCGGTCGTGGGCCGCTGAACGAGCGAGTGGCATCGGCAGATAGCGGAGCGGGAGCCACGACACGTCCTCTGCCGTTGTTTCCCTCTCTGTCTCGCTCTTTCTCTCTCGCTCTCTTGTCTCTCCCGCCTCTGACCCTCCGATGCGATCTGCTGCAACCAGCTGATGAAAGTCAAGCAGATGCATTGGACAGGGCGCAAGTGGGGGAAAAGAGACAAAAAAAAAAACACAAATCAAAAACCCCGACCGAATCAACATTTTTGAAGGTGTTTTTACAATCCGGTCTGCCTGTCTGCCTGGTTCTGCGTGCAGGCGCATCATTGCTGTCATTGAAAGCCCTTCAAGTGGATATGGTCCAAAGAAAGAACCGCGCGGCTGGGTGGATCAGAGCGAGAGACACAGACACAGAGAGCGAGCAGGGACACAAGAAAGTGGAATTTGGGGGCGGGTTCCAAAAAAGCGGCGAAAAACAAAGCGAAAAACAAAACGAAACAAACCGCAGTGATGGAGTGATGGAGGTGCTTGGGTGCATTGGAGTGGAGCGCAGCCACCCAAACACATTCACTCTCGCTTCGTCACTTCATCGCGCTCTCTCTCTCTTTATCTCTTTAGCTATTTGTCTCGTTGTCTCTCTTCTGATCAATAGACGCGGCAAAGCCATCCATCCGCACCTCAAACTTGGTAGTTACGAGTGTTTAAAATGGAAACTCACTTTTTCTGGTAAACTGTAAACTTCGCAATCCTCAACAGATGGCAACGAACGGATTTGCCTTTGGGCTGCTGCTTTTGCTGCTTTGCGTGATCAATCGCGTCCACTTGTCGCAAGCAGTCGATGCGTGCACCGCGTGCAGTTGCTCGGGAATCACCGTGGATTGCACGAGCAAATTGCTCGCTGAGATTCCAACCGCAATCCCACTCGCCACAAAGCTGCTGTACGAGTTGGCCTTTGAGCTGAACCATTGCCCCTCCTCATTTGGCATCTGAATTGATAGGTATCTGCAGGACAACCAGATCACCAGTATTCCTGCGTCGGCATTGACTGGCCTGACTGCGTTGACCAACCTGTAAGCAAGCAACGACGTGAGACTCACACACATCCGACAGCTCACTCTGTTTTTGCGACGATAATGTCCATACAGAGTTTTCCTTCGCAACCAGATCACCAGTGTTGATGCAAACGCATTCACAGGCCTCACTGCGCTGACTTACATGTAAGTAAACACAAGCCGCAAGGATCTCGTACAAACCTCTCACTCGTTGGAAACTCCGTCTGCAGGGATCTGTCCTACAACCAGATGACCACCATTCCCTCCTCTGCATTCACAGGCCTGACTGTGCTGAACTTCTTGTAAGAAACTACAGCAATAAAAGCAAGAATCAAACACAAAATCACTCACTCGTTTTTTGCGTCAAAATTTGCAGAAATATCGGAAACAACAAGATCACGAGCATTCCCTCCTCTGCATTCACCGGCCTCGCTGCGCTGGAACAATTGTAAGCAAGGCAATAACAGGAAAAGCCACGCTCAATGACTCACTCGTTTCTGTAGGGATCTGGGAACCAACCAGATCACCAGCATTTCCGCCTCCGCGTTCGCGGGCCTGACTGCGATGTTTTCATTGTAAGCAACTCGAGCAAAGGAAGAAACACGTTCAAAGGACTCACTAGTTTGCGATACTGTCTGTAGGGATCTTCAGTCCAATAATATCACCAGCATTCCCGCTAATACATTCACCGGTCTCGCCGCGCTGTCTATGTTGTAAGCAGAATCACTCTCGCAAACGGTCACTCGCGAAAGGCTCACTTGATTGCGATTCTATCGGTAGATACATGCAAACCAACCTGATCACCAGCTTTGCGGCCTCTGCGTTCACAGGCCTCACTTCCTTGGGTTTCTTGTAAGGAAGCACAAGCGTCATGACGAATCACACACACACAAACGACTCACTCGTTTGCAACTCGCGATTTGTAGGGATTTATCCGCGAACCAGCTCACAGACATTGGCTCGTCTGAATTCACCGGCCTGAATGCGATGCAGCGATTGTAAGCGAACAAAAGACATGACGAGTCAACACAAGCCACTCACTATTTGTCATTTGTTGTAGGCTGCTGCACAACAACAAGATCACCAGCCTTTCTACAAACGCATTCGCGGGTCTGACTGCAACTGGACTGCAAGCCTTGTAAGCAAGCACTCCTGATGCAAATTTCCGATGTTGCCTCTCACTTCAGGATGCTTCTAGGACTTTGAATGGCAATCCCCTGACCACATTGCCGCCTGGTCTGTTTAAGGGCCTGCAAAATGGTTTGTACTTGTCGTACACATCCGACTTTGCCCAGCCGCTGAGCCCCAACAACTTTACCTTTGGTGACAACACTGTCGCTCCGCCCAGCACATACGGCACTGCATCCACTCCAAATAGTAAGTGTTTGAGAGGATGGCAATCACTAAGTGATCATTTCACTGACACTTTTGTGCTACAGAGTGTGACAAAGCCTGCGCCACCTGCTTTGCGGCTGGGTCCGCTGGGTGTTGCCCGAACAATTGCCTGTACTGCACTTCAACGTCTGTGTGCAGTCAGTGCAACGACGGTTATGTTCCAATGGGTGGATCATGCGTGTCGCTCGCGTCCATTGCTTCTGCTTCCAGCGCCTCCGTTGCTTCAGTCGCGTCCACGCAAGCTGCCTCGGTTGCGTCGCTTGTTTCCGCTACCTCAGAGCTCTCGGCATCCGTCGCGTCCCTTGCTTCTGCGTCTTCAGCCTCATTTGCCTCCGAGGTCTCTGCATCGTTTGCTTCCGTTGCTACTGCCTCTTCAGCCTCAGTTGCCTCCGAGGCGTCCGCGTCGGTTGCCTCCGATGCTTCCGCCACCTCAGCTTCTGACGCTTCCCTCGCTGAGGCGTCTTCAGCGTCAATTGCATCTGCTGCCGGCGCGTCGTCCGCCTCTGTCGCTTCTGAAGTTTCTGCTACCTCGGCATCCTTTGCTTCCATCGCGGCAGAGTCGTCAGCCTCGGTTGCATCCCAGGCATCCGCATCAGCAGCCAGTGCTTCGTCTGCGTGGCAGACATCGGCTGCATCTGCTGCGTCCAATGCTCCGAAAGGCTCAAGTGACTCAGAGTCATGGCCGATCATTCTCGGCGTGATTCTTGGCCTGTTAGCCCTCATCTTGTTGGCTGCGCTGGCTGTAGCTCTTCGGCGTCGTCGCGCACCAAAGTCATTGCCAGCCATCAGCGCAACCACCAAACCACGCGAATCTGCATCCGCCTCAGAGCCTACCTATCAGTCTGCTGATCACAGCACTGTGTCGAACGTTGTGAATCCAACCTACGAAGCTTTGTCTGCCGCTGGCAACCATGTCTTGTACGAGGATGTTGGCTCGATGCCCCAGGCTCCTCCTGTCGGTTTGTCGGAACAGGTGTATGCCGAAGCATCTGCGGTTGCACCCAGTTCAATGCAAGCATCAAGCAGCGGTGTCGAGTATGCCCATCCTTTGCTGCCTAACGCATCGTCTGTTCGTGTGCAGCCCGCGTCCACACCAACCACGTACTCGGCGATCACTGTTGTGCCATCCGAGCAGAAGTACGAAACGGCGTCTGCTACGCCCGCTCAAGCCTTGTACGAGGATGTCGGCTCGCAGCCCCGAGCTTCTGAAGGTGCCTCGGAGCTGCTCTATACCGAAGCGTCCACGGCTGGGTCTGGTGTCGTGTACGCCAATCCTTCGCTGCCCAATCCCTCGTCTGTTCGTCCGCCGCCAGAGTCCTCAGCAACCCCTTACGCGACAGTCGCTGCTGTGCCTTCGACGCAGAACGGAAATGTCGAGTACTCTTCGATCGCAATCTAGCAAACGAGCGTGGTTGGCTTGTGCTGTTGGAATCCCAGCAAGGCTTTGAGCACCCTCCCTCATCCTCATGCTTTCATCCTCAGTTCGACATTTTCAATAAACGTTCAAATTGGCTCTATGGTGTGGTTGTCGAGGGTTGCAGACGAACAGCGCCCGGTCTTTTCTCTGGCAGGCAGCATCGTGGTCGGTGCGCTTGCGAAACAATCTTGCCTTTCAAACCGAGAGTGTATTGGTATGCAACAGCGCTCACACCGTCGCAACTGCAAATTCTCGCAGAGCCTCGCCGCTGCGATTTGGCATTGCGAGGTTCTTCGTCCACCAAAGAGTTTGCCATCGGGGAGTGCACTCTGCGATGGACTCGTGTCTTATTGGACTGTAGCATCCGGGCAATGCACTCACTGGTATCCGTCCGCAGGTCGTTGTCGAAATGGCTTTGGGTTTTCATACGAGACTCGATGGAGGGGTGTGTGTGTGTGTGTTTGGCGGGTTTTTGTCGATTGTCTGCACGTCGAGCTTCACCGTCGCACACTCTGGATCATCAAACCAGCAATTTCCTCCGCTCGCACCGTCGCAAGAAAAGCACATCAACAAACGACCACAAAAATCACAACTCACAATTCTAGATTAAGATGGTGGCGGATCACTCTAATTTTGGTTGTTCTCCACAGTGAGGCAGATAGTTCACACCCATTCAAACCAGCAGCAACCTCGCTCTTGGAGTTCGCTTTCTCTCGCTCTTTTGTTGTTCAAGTGATTTCTGCCTCATTGCGAATGGCAGCTCAACGAGAGAGAGACGGAGACAGAGACAGAGACAGAGACGGGACATTGAGTTAACATTGAAATGCGGGGCTTTAATTTAAAATGTTTTTGTTTGTTTTTGCTTTTGTTGTTCCGTTTTGCCTTTTCAGAAGTGAGGTCGAATGGTTTTTCGCTGTTCTTTGCGCGCTGTCATCACTTCCCACTGCTGTGCCTTCATTCGGTGTTGCTTCATCACAACTCATCAGAGGGATTAGCCGGGGAGAGAGAGACACACACAGAGAGAGGCAGAGACACAGCTGGATGCGCGGTGGATTTCCCGCGCCCCATCAGCCGACGGGGTTTGAGAGCGCGTTCGTCGGCGTCTCTCGCTCTCCTGCAGGCGGATTGAACACAACAAACCCCCCCCCGACCCAGTGGATTTCTGTTCAAAGACAGCAGCGCGCGTGCTTGAGAAGGTGAAGGCAAGCCAGAGTGAGAGTGAGAGTGAGAGAGTGAGAGAGCAAAAGCCAACAAAATGGACACAAGGAGTGGAATCCCGCTTCGTTTCCGCGGAGGTGCAAACAACAAACAAACAAAAAACCGCAACCCGCTCAAAACATCCGCTCTCAAACAATAACGAACGCTGGGTCTCAATTGTGATTGGAAATTGGATTGTCGTGATGGGAATTGTGTGGCCCCATTCAACGAACCGTTCAGCGCTGCCGCATTTTCCAGTCTCTCGGTTGGAGTCGACCCTCTCTCTCTCTCTCTCTCTCTCTCTCTCTCTCTCTCTCTCTCTCTCTCTCTCTCTCTCTCTCTCTCTCTCTCTCTCTCTCTCTCTCTCTCTCTCTCTCTCTCTCTCTCTCTCTCTCTCTCTCTCTCTCTCTCTCTCTCTTGAAACACTGCAAACTCACTTTGCACTGTAAACTAACTGCCTCTGATTCAGATAACAGATGGCGAAGAAGAACGGATTTGCCGTTGGTCTGCTGCTTTTGCTGCTTTGCGTGATCCACCACGTCCACTTGTCGCAAGCAGTCGAAGCATGCGGAACTGGCGGCGCGTGCACTTGCTCGGGAAGTTACCTCAATTGCAATGGCAGATCTCTCACAGACTTTCCAACCGGAATCCCAGCGTCCACAACCATCCTGTCAGTGTTATCATCGAGTTGACCCTCCCTCGAATCGAAGCACTGTCCTGTGTTGCTAACTGACATGCGGACGATAGAATTATGAACGAGAACCCGATCACCAGCATTTCTGCCTCCGCATTGGCGGGCCTGACTGCGCTGACAAACCTGTAAGCAAACAACGACGAGGCACACACAACCAGCAGCTCACTGTGTTTGCGACACTACTGTCCCTGTAGGGTTTTGCAACAGAACCAGATCACCAGCATTGCTGAAGGCGCATTTGCAGGCTTGCCGGCACTGGTACAATTGTAAGCAAACACCTCCAGGAAGATTCGCCCAATCCACTCAACGGCCTCACTCGTTGGCAACTTGCTCTGTAGAGATCTGTCCGGCAACCAGCTCACCAGCATTCCCTCCGCTACAATCGCCGGCCTGACGACGCTGAAGATCTTGTAAGCACGCAAAGACGGGGCGAAATACGAGGTCATCCGTCTCACTCGTATGTGCAACGTTTGGTAGAACTTTGCACAGCAACCGGATCACCAGCGTGTCTGCAAACGCATTCGCAAGCTTGACTGCGCTGACCATGCTGTGAGTCAAGAAAGTTCTCAAGAATCACACATAAAAACAAGCTCATCCCATGAAAACACGCTCACCTGTTTGCGACACTGTGGTCTCTGTAGACGACTGGAACTGAACCACATCACCAACATTCAAGCAAACGCATTCACAGGCCCGTCTGCGCTGCAGCAGTTGTAAGTAGGCAAGCAAAGACATGACCCCCAGACACACAATCGGCTCATACATGACTCGGTCTGCAGACATATCTTCAGCAACCAGATCACCAGTATTCCCACCTCTGTATTCACAGGCCTGACTACACTAACGTTTTTGTAAGCAGCAAAGAATGAAGAATCACAAACCAGCGACTCACTCTTTTGTGACTCTATTTGTTGCAGAGGTCTGCACAACAACTCGATCACCAGCATTCCCCCAAACGCATTCTCAGGTCTCACTGCGATGAATACACTGTACGTGGAACGCTTAATGCATGGATTCGATTTGTCTCTGACTTCAAGTTCTCTAGGACTTTGAATACAAATCCCTTCACCACTTTGCCTCCTGGTCTGTTCATGGGCCTGAAAAATACCTTAACCTTGTCGTTGGCGAACCAATATCTTGCCCCCAACAACTTCACCTTTGATGGGAACACAGTCGCTCCACCAAGCACATACGGCGCTGTACAAACTCCATTCAGTACGTTGCAAGATGACTGCAATCTCCATTCGATCATTTTCACTCACATGTTTACCGCAGAGTGTAACACAGCCTGTGCCACCTGTTTTGACGGCTTCTCCAGTTCTTGTTGCCCGATCAATTGTCTGACCTGCGTTTCCCCCACGTTGTGCACCCGGTGCTACGAAGGATATGGCATATTGAGTGGATCATGTGTTCCGCTCGCTTCGCTTGCCTCGGCCGCCAGCGCGTCATCCGCGTCTATCGCCTCTGATCTTTCGGCCACATCGGCATCCTTTGCTTCCCTTGCTTCTGCATCTTCAGCTTCTACTGCATCTGTTGCAAGCGCGGCTATTGCTTCTGATGTTTCCGCGACCTCGGCATCCTTTGCTTCCATAGCTTCTGCGTCTTCAGCGTCAATTGCCTCACAAGTGTCTGCATCTGTCGCTTCCGATGTTTCGGCTACCTCAGCATTCTATGCTTCCATTGCGTCTGCGTCTTCAGCTTCCATTGCATCTGCTGCAAGCGCGGCAATCGCTTCTGAGGTTTCCGCTTCCTTGGCTACTGCGGCTTCAGTCTCTGCTGCATCACAGGCATCCGCGTCAGTTGCTTCTGCTGTTTCTGCCACCTCGGCATCCGATGCTTCCCTCGCTGCTGCCTCTTCAGCTTCGATTGCCTCTGACGCAAGCGTGGCATCCGCATCTGTCGCTTCAGTTGCTTCTGCTGTTTCCGCCACCTCGGCATCCGATGCTTCCCTCGCTGCTGCCTCTTCAGCTTCGATTGCCTCTGACGCAAGCGTGGCATCCACATCTGTCGCTTCAGTCGCTTCCGATGTTTCCACTATTTCGGCCTCCTTTGCTTCTCTTGCTACTGCGTCTTCAGCTTCCGTCGCCTCACAGGCGTCTGCATCTATTGCAAGTGCTTCTTCAGTTTGGCCGACATCTACTGCGTCTGCTGCATCCGCCGCGTCCACTGCTCCAAAAAGTTCCAGCGATACAGATTCATGGCCTATTATTCTTGGAGTCATTCTTGGCCTGTTGGCTCTCATTTTGTTGGCTGCGCTGGCCGTGGCCCTTCGGCGTCGTCGCTCACCCAAACCATTGACTAACAACAGCACGGAGCCGACCTACCAGCAGCACAGCAGCACTGTGTCGAATGTTGTGAATCCAACCTATGACGCGTTGACTCCTACTGGCAACCACGCCTTGTACGAACACATTGACTCAAAGCCTCAGGCCCCTGTGGGTTTATCGGAACAGGTGTATGCCGAAGCATCTGCGGTTGCATCCAGTTCAACAAGCAGCGGTGTCGAGTATGCTGATCCTTTGCTGCCTAGTGCCTCTTCTGTTCGTGTGCAGCCCGCGTCCACACCAACCACGTACTCGGCGATCACTGTTGTGCCATCCGATCAGACATACGAAGCGGTGTCTGCTACTGGCATCCATGCCGTGTACGACGATGTTGACGCAAAGACCCGCCAGGCTCCCGTGGGTTCGTCGGAACTGCTCTATGCCGAGGCGACTGTGTCTGCATCCAGTGAAACGAAAGCGTTCTCGTCTGTCGGTGTGGCACCTTCCGAGCCGATCGGGAATGCTGACTACACGTCGATCTCAAACTAGCGAACGAGTGCTGTTCGAATCCCTGCTCGACTTGTTGCCTGTTATTGTCATGCATCTCCATTGCTCAAATAGTTTCACCTTGATTTCTGCTTCCTTTCAAACCGAATTTAATCATTTCAACACAACGCGAACGCATGAGACGGACGAGCGCAACCAAAATGCTTCAGTCGCCTGCTACCATGCTTCAACAACGCTTGAAGCTGGGCGCCATGATCTCCGTCGGCGCCGGGTGCTGCAAGACGTGAGGTGAGCCGAACCACGGTCTGCTGCGCCGCGATAAACTCTTTCTCGGCTCTCTCAGCGCGCTGCCGCTTCAGTCCGTAATCTTCATCCAACGCTCGCAGCCTCATCTTGATTTGATTTTGTTGCTCACTCAGCTGGGCTGCTTCCATCGACATGCGCTGTTGCTCGCTCGACATTAGTCCCACACTAAATTTCCGCTTGTACAAGTTGGTTTTGAGGGTTTGGCAATCGCAATCAGCTATTGTTTCCTCAAAGGATGTCTACGTCTTGTTCCTGGCATTGATCAAGCGAACAGAATCGTGGTTGGCGCGATCGCGATCGCGGTCACGGTAAACTAAACCGATGCCGATCATCTAAACTCATCTCTCACTGCGCGCTGTCCGAACGAGTCGAGACCACTCACTGGCATCCGTCCGCACGTCGTTGTCGATGTGCTTTGATCGCGATGCAAACTCTTTGCCGTTGTTTGCCGTCGTTTGCCGTTGTTTTGTTATTGTTGTTGTGGTTTGTGTTCTTTGATTGCACGTTTTCCCATTTGTTTGGTTTATTTTTTTTGCCTCTGTTGTGTCCGTTGTTGGAGGGGTCGTCGCGATGACCTGTCATGCACGGCTTCACATAGTCTCAACTGTGATAGCCCCCGCCCGCAGAGTCGAAACAGACGGTCAGCAACGAATGCTTAAAATCACAATTCAAACGCGTGATGGTGGCGCGGGTCACTCTATTTTGGTTGCCCCCAACAGCAGCAAAACAGTACGCCCAATCAACATCCGCATCAACCCCAATCAACAAACCACTCTCGCATTTCGATTCGCTTGTGTTTTTGAAGTGATCTCCGCCTCACAGCGGAAGGCGGTCGTGGGCCGCTGAGCGAGCGAGTGGCATCGGCAGATAGCGGAGCGGGAGCCACGACACGTCCTCTGCCGCTGTTTCGCTTTCTCTCTTTCCCTCTCTTTCTCTCTCCCCCTTCTGACCCCCCTCCGACGCGATCCACTGCAACCCACTTCTGAAACTAAGGCAGACGTACTTGACAGAGCGCAAGGAACAGTGGCGCCCGTGAGACTGGTTTTGAAAACAAAACAAAGCCAATCAAAACAACAAAAACAACTGAAAAAGGAAAATTCAATTTACAAACACCGGCACGAACGAGTCAACTTTTCAAGCCTTGCGGTCGAGGTGCTGATGCGGAGTCGCCTCTGCCGGTCGCTCGCGTGAAGGCGTATTGTTGTTGGCCACCAAAGCCAAGTGGAGGTCGCCAACGAAAGAAGCGCGTGCTGGCACGGCGAAGAGCGGCGAGGAGCCGGCATGAAAGGAAAGGACACAAGTTGGAATTTGCTGAGTTCGGTGGGCGGGGAGGAACAAACCGCAATGACGCTCTCTCTCTCTCTCTCTCTCTCTCTCTCTCTCTCTCTCTCTCTCTCTCTCTTTCTCTCTCTCGAACCGGGCGTCTGTTCAAAATCTGCTTACTCACGTTGACGCCGTGATGCCTCAGATTCGCAATCCTCAACAGATGGCAACGAACGGATTTGCCTTTGGGCTGCTGCTTTTGCTGCTTTGCGTGATCAATCGCGTCCACTTGTCGCAAGCAGTCGATGCTTGCACCGCGTGCAGTTGCTCGGGAATCACCGTGGATTGCACGAGCAAATCGCTCGCTGAGATTCCAACCGCAATCCCACTCGCCACAAAGTTGCTGTAAATGTTGACCATCGAGTTGGCCTTTGAGCTGAACCATTGCCTCTCCTCATTTGGCATCCGATTTGATAGGTATCTGCAGGACAACCAGATCACCAGTATTCCTGCGTCGGCATTGACTGGTCTGACTGCGTTGACCAACCTGTAAGCAAGCAACGACGTGAGACTCACACACATCCGACAGCTCACTCTGTTTTTGCGACGATGCATACAGAGTTTTCCTTCGCAACCAGATTACCAGTGTTGATGCAAATGCATTCACAGGCCTCACTGCGCTGACTTACATGTAAGCACGCAACGACCGCTAGGATCTCGTGCAAATTTCTCACTCGTTGGCAACTCCATCTGCAGGGATCTGTCCTACAACCAGATGACCACCATTCCCTCCTCTGCGTTCACAGGCCTGACTATGTTGAACTTCTTGTAAGAAACCACAGCAGTATCAGCAAGAATCAAACGCGAAACCACTCACTCGTTTTTTTCATCAAACTTTGCAGAAATATCGGAAACAACAAGATCACTAGCATTGCCTCCTCTGCATTTCCAGGCCTGACTGCGTTGGGACAATTGTAAGCAAGGCAATAACAGGAAAAGTCACGCTCAATGGCTCACTCGTTTCTGCAGGAATCTGGGAACCAACCAGATCACCAGCATTTCCGCCTCCGCATTCGCGGGCCTGACTGCGATGTTTTCATTGTAAGCAACTCGAGCAAAGGAAGAAACACGTTCAAAGGACTCACTAGTTTGCGATACTGTCTGTAGGGATCTTCAGTCCAATAATATCACCAGCATTCCCGCTAATACATTCACCGGTCTCGCCGCGCTGTCTATGTTGTAAGCAGAATCACTCTCGCAAACGGTCACTCGCGAAAGGCTCACTTGATTGCGATTCTATCGGTAGATACATGCAAACCAACCTGATCACCAGCTTTCCAGCCTCTGCATTCACAGGCCCCACTTCCTTGGGTTTCTTGTACGCAATCACAGACATCAACGAATCACTCTCGCAAACGGTTCCGAAAGTCACTTGATTGCGCTTCCATCTATAGATACATGCAAAACAACCTGATCACCAGTATTCCCACAGACGCGTTCAGAAACCTGACTGCGCTGAATACCTTGTAAGGAAGCGAGGACATGACGAATCAACAGCCAGAGCGCTCACTCGTTAGAAACTCGCTATTGGCAGGGATTTATCCACAAACCAGATCGCCAACATTCCCTCCGCTGCAGCCACAGGCTTGACTGCGGTGGCACAATTGTAAGGAAGCGAACATGCGACGAATCAACACCCAAACGGCTGACTCGTTTGCGACACTATCCACAGGCGACTGCACGCCAACCAGATCACCAGCCTCGCCGCTAACGCATTCACAAACCTGACTGCATTGATAGTATTGTAAGCCAAAACGCCCAATGCATGTGATCGATTTTACTTCTCACTTCAAAGTGGCCGTTAGGACTTTGAGTGACAATCCCCTGACCACATTGCCGCCTGGTCTGTTTAAGGGCCTGCGAAATGGTTTGTACTTGTCGTACACGTACGACCTTGCCCAGCCGCTGAGCCCCAACAACTTTACCTTTGGTGACAACACTGTCGCTCCGCCCAGCACATACGGCACTGCATCCACTCCATATCGTAAGTGTTTGAGAGGATGGCAATCACTAAGTGATCATTTCACTGACACTTTTGTGCTACAGAGTGTGACAAAGCCTGCGCCACCTGCTTTGCGGCTGGGTCTGGTTCGTGTTGCCCGAACAATTGCCTGTACTGCACTTCAACGTCTGTGTGCAGTCAGTGCAATGACGGTTATGTTCCAATGGGTGGATCGTGCGTGTCGCTCGCGTCCATTGCTTCTGCTTCCAGCGCCTCCGTTGCTTCAGTCGCGTCCACGCAATCTGCCTCGGTTGCGTCGCTTGTTTCCGCTACCTCAGAGCTCTCGGCATCTGTCGCGTCCCTTGCTTCTGCGTCTTCAGCCTCATTTGCCTCCGAGGTTTCTGCATCGTTTGCTTCCGTTGCTACTGCCTCTTCAGCCTCAGTCGCCTCCGAGGCGTCCGCGTCGATTGCCTCTGATGCTTCCGCCACCTCAGCTTCTGACGCTTCCCTCGCTGCGGCGTCTTCAGCGTCAATTGCATCTGCTGCAGGCGCGTCGTCCGCCTCTGTCGCTTCTGAAGTTTTCGCTACCTCGGCATCCTTTGCTTCCATCGCGGCAGAGTCGTCAGCCTCGGTTGCATCCCAGGCATCCGCATCAGCTGCCAGTGCTTCGTCTGCGTGGCAGACATCGGCTGCATCTGCTGCGTCCAATGCTCCGAAAGGCTCAAGTGACTCAGAGTCATGGCCGATCATTCTCGGAGTGATTCTTGGCCTGTTAGCCCTCATCTTGTTGGCTGCGCTGGCTGTGGCTCTTCGGCGTCGTCACGTACCAAAGTCATTGCCAGCCATCAGCACAACCACCAAACCACGCGAATCTGCATCCGCCTCAGAGCCTACCTATCAGTCTGCTGATCACAGCACTGTGTCGAACGTTGTGAATCCAACCTATGAGGCTTTGTCTGCCGCTGGCAACCATGTTTTGTACGAGGATGTTGGCTCGACGCCCCAGGCTCCTCCTGTCGGTTTGTCGGAACAGGTGTATGCCGAAGCATCTGCGGTTGCGCCCAGTTCAATGCAAGCGTCAAGCAGCGGTGTCGAGTATGCGCATCCTTTGCTGCCTAACGCATCGTCTGTTCGTGTGCAGCCCGCGTCCACACCAACCACGTACTCGGCGATCACTGTTGTGCCATCCGAGCAGAAGTACGAAGCGGTGTCTGCTACGCCCGCTCAAGCCTTGTACGAGGATGTTGGCTCGCAGCCTGAAGCTTCCGCAGGTGCGTCGGAGCTGCTCTATACCGAGGCGTCCACGGCTGGGTCTGGTGTCGTGTACGCCAATCCTTCGCTGCCCAATCCCTCGTCTGTTCGTCCGCCGCCAGAGTCCTCAGCAACCCCTTACGCGACAGTCGCAGCTTTGCCTTCCGAGGAGGTCGACTATTCTTCGATCGCAAACTAGACCATTGTGCATTTTCCAATCTTGCTTGAATGTTTGTTGTTCTCGTCTCGCTCTGAAATCCCCATAAATTTCTCTTTGATGTCTGCTTGCTTCAACTCCCAAACTCCACAATTCGACCGAACCGTACTCATCACACTTCAGGTTGATCAGATGATGTTGAATTCGTTGCAACTTGGTTCTCGTTCGATTCGCCTGACCATTGTACCTCTCCGTTCCAACGCAATTTTATTTTGCACCATCGAACGATGCAGTCTCCAGAGCACTGGGTCTTGAAGCATTTCTTCTCATCCTCACTTCATGCCAGCCAATGCTGACAAGGCGATGCCTTTTATTTTCGATGCCGCTTTTGTTCTTTTGGTTGTCGTTCCACCAGCCATCTTGTCTCCGTTCTTGACCTCTACCAATTCATTTTCTTCCCAATACCCTTCACCTGCCTTATTTCATGAGTACCTGATTCCTGTTGAATCAGCGCTATTCCCAATTCTTCACCCTTCGCTTTGTTTCGTTTCAGTCCTTTTTTCTTCAGTTTTTTTTTAATCAGTCTTTAGTTTCCGTATACCTTATTGTTCGCGTTAAAATTCCGATACGCGGCTCTAACTAAGCCCTCCTACCCCTTTATCTCTCTCTCTCTCTCTCTCTCTCTCTCTCTCTCTCTCTCTCTCTCTCTCGCTATGGACTCGATTCGCCGCGCGCTCAGCACGTTCACGCTGCGCGGCAGCCCGCCGCCGCTCGTGATTCCGCAAGACCCTGACATGGTATGGCTCGCCGCCCCACCACGCAACCCGCGCGACTCGCCCGAGCCGAATACGCAGCCAGAATTGCACCAAACAATCTTAATCCTTGTCATTCAATCCTCCACAAGCTCAAATCCTCAAAAATGCCTCAAAACCCATCCATACAGTACAATGCTCAATGTTCAACTCAAATGCTCATTTTCAATTGTTTCAAGTAGGTCGATGAGATGGTCTGCGCTGCCATCATTGCGAATGACACGAGACAACTCGCTGCGTTGGCCGACTCGCCCAAATTCAACGTCAACCTCCAGTTTGGCAGAGCAAGACGAACGTTTCTGCACGTCGCAGTCGGGTAATGAAACAACAAAACCATATAGAAATGCATTGAAACCGCGTGGAATCTGCATTGAACAAAAACTCAGACTCAAAAGTGTCCAACAACTCACCGAATGCATCCCTTTCGTGTGTTTGAATGTGCTGAACATTGAATCATACACGCAACACACTGCTGCTGCTGCTGATGATGATGATGATGATGATGATGATGGCAGCGTGTCGGCGGTAGACTGCGCGCTGTTGCTGCTCAAGCGAGGCGCGGATCCTAATCTGGGAGACGCCGGCGGAAACACCTCTCTGCACCTGGCCGCACGGAACGGACTGAAAAAGGTCATGAAGGTACTGCTCGAGCACAAGGCAGACCTCACGGCGGCAAACTCGGACGGCTTTACCGTGACGCATTGGCTTGCCTCGAACGGGCGCCTGGAGCTGATGAACTACTTGCTGGATCTCAAGGTGCCCATGGAGGTGACCGACACCCAAGGCCAGACGCCTCTGCACGTGGCTGCCATGAATGGGCATCGCGAGATTGTCCAGCTGCTGCTCGACGCGCATGTCGATGTCGACAAGAAAGACCGCAATGGGCGCACCGCGTCCTTCTTTGCCGCGCGCTACGGCCAAACAGACTGCCTACGGCTACTGCTCACGCGTGGAGCAGTGCCAGTGCCCGATTCTGCGGGCGTCTCGCCGCTGCACTTGACCGTGCGTGGTGGCTTCCGTGACTGCGTGCATCTTCTCGTCAAGCGCGACCCTTCGCGCTGCCTGGACACTGTCCTGCAGATTGTTTCGCAACCTGGCATGGAGGATGACAAAGCGCTCCCCGTGCTAAAGTACGTGGCCGAAGAAGGAGGCGGCGCCCTGCGTCCAATGGTCATGTCCAAGCTGGCCGCGTTCATTGCCAACGAAGGCCAGCAGCTGCTGTCCTTGCATTCCGATGTTGATGCGGTATCGTCCAATTTCATCCGCATGGTCAAGTTGTTTGCCGAGCTCTTGCATGCCTTTGTCTCCTGGCCAGGCATTGACCAGTACATTGGAATTGTGGGGCGCGACGATGACAATCCGAGCCCGTTGCCCAAGTCGACGAGCAATTCGTCATTTTCAACCTTGTCTTCGCCCTCTGCCACATCTGGTTTGAGCACGAGCGCGGGCGGTGCATCGAGCTCCTCCTCCTTCGCCGCAGGAAATCCCAGCAGCAATACTACCAGCTCGTTGCCTCGGCGAAACAGCAACACGAGCGGCTTGCGTTTTGGGTTTGGCCATGCACGCACGAGCAGCGCTACTTCGTCCAACGCCACCACTCCGTCCAACAACAGCAGCAACAACAACGAGGGCTCAAGTAGCAGTAACAACAACAACAACCCGATGGGCAGCACGAGCAATTCAGTCCTTGCTCCGATGCTCGCCGTGTCCACCTCCAGCTCGTCTGGCACAAGTCCGACAGCGCCAGGTCCCGTGTCTTCGCTGGCTGCGCCGTCCACACCTACCCGCAACAACGAAGAGCAACCCATTGCCAGGTCGGGCTCCATCTCCATCCCTTCCCCGTCGATGGTCATTTTGGGGGCGACGGACGACGCCAGCCACTCGCATGGCGGAGCTGTTCTGCTTGAATCGTTGTGGACTGCATTGGAAGAGTGGCTGGCCCTGCTGGCCCAACAAACGGCGGGCACCAGCGGCACGAGCCCGAGCGTGGGATTGAGTGTCGCGCCAGCAGTGCTGGTCACGCCAGAACCGGGTATTGCACCGTCGTCCGTCGCCACTGGCCCAGACTCTCCCGCCACTGGCACAGACGCTCCCGCTGAAACCGACGCACCCTCGGCTCTTTCGAGTCGAGCTGCCGAGAAGCGCAAAAGCCGCTTGGCCGAGGACACTGAGCGTTCCGTTCCCGCTCTTGCACTTTCAACAACATCGTCCTCGCCTCCTCAGAGTTCTACCGACCATGCTCCTTCCGACCTGATGCGTCTGTATGCAGACCGACTTGCGTGCATCATCCATGGCTTTTACTTGTGCTGCTCGCGCAAGAGTTCAGCCTTGCCGCCGCGTTTCCTCCAATTCGTCTACCGCCATTGCGCCACCCTCCGGCGATTCGTCGAACGCAACCCCATCATAATCTTTAAGCACTTTCATTTTCTGCTCGACCATAGCCTCCTTATGGACCGGTTTATCGATGTGGTTCGGGCACAGCCGTTCGCCCTGCGTCGTGAGTGGTTTTTCGAAAACCTGACTAGCGACTCCCATGTGGACGACAGCATGTTCCTGGACGAGAGCAAGGTGATGGTGGTCGAGCGTGAAAACCTCTTCCAAGCGTCCTGCGGTGCCCTTTCGAAGAAATCGGCAGACGAGCTGCGCAATCCGTTTGGCATTCGATTCCGCGGAGAAGCGGGCGTTGGAGCTGGTGTTCGCCGGGAGTGGTTTGATTCGCTGTCGCACGAGATTCTCGACCCAAACTATGCCCTGTTTGTGCCCTCGGAAGACGGATGCACGTTCCAACCGAACCCCAACTCGCACATCAATCCCGACCACTTGTCCTACTTTCGCTTTGCAGGCCGCGTGATTGGCATGGCGCTCTTCCACCGCCAGCTCCTCGACGTTTACTTTACGCGCTCGTTCTACAAGCACATTCTGGGAATCCCAATCAGCTATGCCGATGTCGAGTCCATCGACCAGGGCTACTACAAGAGCCTGCAGTGGGTGCTGGACAACCAGATTGAAGGCAGCGAGCTCGATCTGGTCTTTGCCATTGAAGTGGATAACTTTGGCAAGGTTGATCTCATCGAGCTCAAGCCCGGCGGTGCTCACATTGCCGTGACGGATGAGAACAAGGTATGAGCAACCAAAAAAGAAAAAAAATGAGGGAAAAAAACATACTGGAGAGGTGGTGGCTTTTGCTTGCAGCTGGTGTTTTTAACACTTGGTTGGCATTCGAAATTTGTAGGCGGAATATGTCCAGCTGGCCACCCAGCTCAAAATGACGTGCGCGATTGGACCTCAAATCTGCTCCTTCTTGGATGGTATGTGCTTTGTTGCGATTCTGTTTTGACTGGTGATGCTCACCTCCTCTGCTGTGCGGTCGCGTAGGCTTCCACGAGTTTGTCCCGGCTTCGCTCGTGGCAATCTTTAATGAATACGAATTGGAGCTGCTGATCAGTGGAAGCAAAGAGATTGACATTGCAGACTGGGAGGAGCACACTGCGTACAATGGGTTTGAAAAGACGGATTCTGTTATCAAGGTGCGTTGGGGGGGTGCATGATTGGTGCTGTAGGGGGTTGTGTCATGTCCCTAACTGTCTTTTCCCCAATTTTGTGCGTTTGTTGTACCAGTGGTTTTGGGAGATGGTGCAGCAATTCCCAAAAGATCAGCGGATTATGCTACTGCAGTTTGTCACTGGCTCTTCACGGGTTCCACTGGGCGGATTTGCCAATCTCATGGGCGTTTCGGGGAAGGAGGCATTTACAATTAGCAAGTTAGATGACAGCGTGGAGCGTCTGCCGAGCGCGAGCACATGGTGAGCGTCGATATTCGATTGAATTGATTTGCTATGGCAGGATGGTCAAACTGACAGTACTATCGTCTCTTTCTTTGATCGCACAGCTTTAACCTGCTCAAAATGCCCGCGTATTCGTCCGCCGCAATGGTCGTGGAGAGGTTTCAGATGGCGTTGGCTGGCGGCAGCAAGCAATTTGACTTTGCGTAGCTGCGTGTTTTGGTGTGGTTGCGTCGTCAACCTCTTGTTTGTCGTTTCATCTCGGTATGAGGGAAAAGTTGTTTCAACTTTGAGCAATTCGTACATCTCTCTTAAGCATGTCAAGGAAAAATAAAGCGCGCTGTAACATTGGCGTTCCATGTGTCTGGCAAACAGCGATTCGAATCGCACACAATTTGCACAGTTGAACCTGAGCTTCCCAACCCTCGCGCATTTTGCCGGATGATGGTCGGAGTCGCTGGCGAGATGCTCACAACAACAGTCGCATCGAGGACAGTCGTCCGTTCACTACTTTGACCTCCTTTTGGTCGTGAGCATTTTGCAAGTATGTGTGATTCGGATCGCTTCTGGTGTTCACAATACTAGATCTGATGTACAGCACCGTGCTACAGTATGAGAGGGAGGAGGGATGCAGAAAAGCACGCCGTGGAAGGAGTACCGAGTGAGAAAAACCAACTTGTTCCTTTTTCTTCACTTTTTTTTTTCTTTCCATTTTCCAAATCTCAACTGAATCAAATGTTTTCTGACTCTTTTTTTCTTCTTCTTCTTCTTTTTTTCTTTTCCTTGTTTTCTGACTTTTGAAAATTCGCTTCTTTTTTTCGAACTTGAAGTCGCTTTTTTTGATTTTCTTTTCTTTCTTCTTATTATTTAATTTTTCATTTCATTTTTATTTTTATTATTTTTTATTATTTTTTATTTTTTTATTATTTTCCACTCTTTTCTTCTTTGATTCCACGCCATGTCTTCTTCTTCTTCAGCCAAGCGACCGCTGCTGACGGACGCCGACTACGCTCCACTCAGCACGTCCAACTACAACACCAGCGACGGCTCTGGCTCTGGCTCTGGCTCATCGTCGAAGGGCGGCAAAAAGCAGCGTCGGCATAAATCCGGCGGCTCAATTCTGTCAGCAGACCCCGAAACGACCTCGATCACGTCCTCGACCTCGACCTCGACATCGACCTCGACCTCGCGCAAGTCACTCGCATCGACAACCGTCGACGACGACGCATTCAACTACGCGACGTCGTCCGGCCAGCGATCGTCCAGAGACTCTGGCTCAAACTCGAGCTCAAAGGGCAACATCAACAGCTACGGCGAGTATGGCTTGCACAGCTCGTCGTACTCGTCGCTGTCGTCGTCCAAGTCGTCGCGGTGCTGTGCAAAGTCGAGCGACAAGCGATGCTGCTGCGGACGGCTGACGCGGTGCCAGTGCGGCGTGCTCGCGACCGTCCTCACGCTCGGCTTGCTCGGTCTCGCCTTCATTGTCCTCTACTTTGCCATCCTCCCAAAGATTGTCCAGAACACGGTCGACGGATCCCACGTCGAAATCTTGGAAATGAGCATGCTCGCTCCTCTGAACACCTCCGTCGTCATGGCGTCGCAGCTCCGCCTCTCCAACGCCGGAAGCTTTGACGCAACTCTGCATCCAGCCAACATGGTCTCCTCGTTCAAGGGCGTCGGATTTGGCATCATCCCGGGATCGACCGTCGAGATCAAAGGTACATGCAAAAGCAAAGCAAAGCATGATCCGAAACAACAGAAAAAGTCCCCCCCCCATTACGGGGTGGACTTGGTGCGCAAGGTTGGCTGTTGCGGCGGCGGTGAAAATTGGAAACCCCCGCACCGCACCACACGCAGATGCCGAGTATCACGAGCAGACCTCGTGTGGCATCAGCAGTCGTGTTCCATGTTGAGAGAATTTGGTGATGTGTGGAGCGAGATTATCGTTGAAAGCGGCACCTCGTTGTTGGTTCCGTTTTTGTTATTGTCCGTGCGTTGGTTGTTTGGTTTATTGGTGCAAGTTGAATGCACACTGGGAAACGAGAACACAACGGACGAACGGTCAGTCGTGCACGCTTTGGTTCTAACCACTCTTTGCATGTTTGCTTGCTTTTTGATCTCTTTGTGTTGATCAGGAGGAGAGGATGTTATCTTCGCCCTGGACAACCGTCTGCAGGTCATCAACATGGACGGCTTTAACAACTTTAGCATTGCTCTGACCAACAACCCGGAGGTTGAAATGGGCCTGAAGGCGACCGTCTCGCTCACCGTCCATCTGGGTCCGATTGATCTGACTTTTGACGGCATTGATTTTTCCAAGACCATCACCCTGACTGGTAAGTGCACCAAGACATGCAAGCTTGTCGTTGCTGACCATGCGACCAATTGAGCTCACTTTTTTTTTTTTTTTTTTTTCGTTTGTTCCATCTAGGTTTCAACGGACTTAAAAACCTCACCCTCGATGTGTTCGAAATGGACGTCGACCCGGTGACCAACCACGCCATCTCGTCCGTGCTGGTGAGCATTATCAACCCTTCGAAGGTCTCAGTCGTTCCGCTCGGCAACGTGACCTTCTCGATGTTCTACCAAAACTCGTACATTGGCTCGCTCTTCTCCTTCAACCTCACCATGCTGCCTGGAGTCAACCCAACCTCCATGGCTGGACCCCTCATCCCGGCAAACATTACGGTGGCCAACCAGCTGTTCACGCAGTATCTGTCCGGCAAGCCATCGCTTCTGAACGCTCGGCCCGTCCAGCCCGTCGCCACCACCATCCCGCTCTACAATGCCTTCCTCGAGACGCTGAGCCTGGATGTTGTGCTGAACGGCCGCACCGACTACCTGCTCTTGACGGGCTACATGGACCTTGGCAACCTCGTGGAGGTTTTTGAAAATTTGCTCAAGGGTGAGGTGGTCACCCCGACCGCCCTGCTGATGAAAAACCCCTTCAATGCGCCAATCAACCTCGTCATGTCCCACCTGTCGATTGTCTACAAGAACGTCCAGGTCGCCACATACCACCGCGACATGCACGACGACCCCGTCGTCCTCAACCCCAACTCCAACACTCTGTCCCGCGACCTCCCGATCGCCATGAGCTTTTTGCATTTGCCTGATTTGCTCCAGTCGTTCATCGATGAGCTGGGCAAGGGCTATGTGCCGCTTGGCATCAATGGCACCATGGGCATTCGCATTGGCGATCTTGAAAACACGATCGAGTACAACGAGCCCCCGGTTCCGATTTGCCACAAGGGCACCATGGCCATGTGCAACATTACCATTCCTGCGTGAACACACAAAAACACCAAAGAGAGTTGTGTCGCGCGATGTGATTGATTATTGCTTTTAATAGGCGAAGTGTGTGTGAGTTTGTGTGAGTGTGTGTGTGAGTGAGTGTGTGTGAACGCATGGAGCCTTTTGTGTTGCATTTTGACGTTTGATTTGTGTATTGAATGGGAAGTTGATTTTTTGCATCTGCTTCGGTTCAAGTGCGTTTTGGCACAACATTTCCAACATTTGCGATGGTAGTCTCGAGAGCTCCAGCTTGGAATCACATTTTGTAATGTAACGGGACAACGAACAAAAATAACTAATTGACTGAAACGACGACTCTGAGATGCTCACTGTATTGTGCCAATGAAGCAACAGGACTGCAGCTGTGCACAGCAACCGACCAAAAGTAAAGTATCTGCTCGCTGTCTAAATCTGTTGAAAGGTAACACACTCTCGTTACGCATAAGCAACAGAAGCATTGTCCTCTTGCCGCTGACGACGACGGTAGAGGGGCGACTTGAGGGAGAGCGCGTTGAACGTCAAGGACCGAGCGACGCTGTGCGGTCCAAGCAGTCCGTTGTCTTGCAAGAACTCGTCCTGCTCATCCATTCCAAGCAGCATTGGCGAGGATGCAATCGACGCATCGTTGGCAGACCGCATGGAAATCGGCGAGTCGTCTCCGGAGAATGGCGGCAACGACTCGGCCATTTCGTCAGCAACGGCTTCCACATCCGAAATTTCACACTGCAAATCGCGTTGCTGTTGAGCTGTGGTAACCACATCTAGATAAGGCTGCAGCAAAGCTTTGGACCCGCGGAGCACTGCCGGGGATTGCAGCGGGAGACGCGAGCCGCGCTGGGCAACCCAAGGGTGGCACAGGACGTTTTCCGCCGAAAGACGGCTTGATGGATCATGTACGAGCAATTCAGTGACCTGTCATGGAAAGAGGAAGGGAGGGAGGGAAAGTGAGAGGGTTCAGGCCAGAACGATCAATCGAACATTTTTTGTTCGTCAAAATTTTGCAACAAACTCCACGGCCGCCGCTACATACGAGGTCTTTCGCCGACGAGGAGATGGTCTTCCATTCTTTTTGCTCGAAATCAAACTCTGCGGCCTCAACTGCATCTGCAATGAGGTCTTGGCAGTACTCGCAGCTGCGGCCTTCGGAAAAACCGCACTTGCGTCCACAATGTCGCGTAAATGGCGCCGTGCCGCAGAGTAGCACATATCTAGACAGTGAGGCAAGAGGAGAGTTAGACTTGCTTGTATCGCAAACGCACCTGAATCATCAACCATTCGCAGTTCGCGCACCGTCCATCCCAGACTTACAAGAGCACACCAAAGCTCCAGAGGTCGCACGCTTTGCCGTAGCCCGACTTGTCCCAGGGATTGCTGAGAGAGTGGGCAATTTCCGGAGCCACATACTCCATTGTACCGACGGGCGTCTGCAGCATTGGGGTGGCCGCGGCTGTTGCAGAGCGGCTGGGGCGCGGAGAGTGCAGAGCGCTCACCAGACCGAAATCGGCGAGCTTGACTGGAGTGATGCGTGTCGTAGTAGCGCACAGAATGTTGGCGGGCTTGAGGTCGCGGTGGGCAATGTGACGTGCGTGCAGAAACGCAAGAGCGCTCGCAATGTTTTGTGCAACAATGCTGGCATCCTGCTCCAGCAAGGGCTGTTGGGTCGAGTTGGACGTGCTGTCGCGGATGCGATCGAGGAGCGCACCACCCGCGAGTTGCTCGGTGACGAGGTAGCAGCGATCGAGGGTGACGGTGCATCCGCCAGATTGTGTTTGGTAGTCGGCATCAGAGCAGTCCAGCAGCACATCCACGAGTTGCAGAATGAAGGGATGCCCTCGACACAGTGTCAGGACGGCAATTTCGCGCGCCACATACTCGTCGCCAATCCACTTCATGAGACGCTCTGGCGACGTTAAAATCCCGGGCGTAGCCAGCACTCCAAAGGCGCCTGGCTTGACTGCGAGGTTGGTCATTGACGATGCTCGTGATGTCAACGTCGACATTGATGCTGGAGTTGCAGCCCGTGCGAATCCGGTTTGTGTTCCAGTAGTTGTTGTTGCGATGGTTCCATTCGTTGCATTGGATCCAGTTCCAATAGTTTCATTCACTCCAGCGTGTCCATTCAATCCAGCAGTAGTAGTAGCACTTGTTCCATGCACTCCGTTCGTTCCAGTAGAACTTGTACTAGGATTAGTATGGTTTGTGCTGTGATTCGTATTGGTTCCAGCACGGACGCCGTTCAGTCCCGTTCCAGCAGCTGCCGCCGCTCCGATGGTTCCAACAGATCCAATGGGTCCAGCTCCACTTGTCCCAGTGGCAGTGATATCGCCATTGCCCAGAGTGCTCGCTTCGAGGAGCGGCAGCATTGAATCCGCAGGGAAACCGCTGCTTGTTGGACTCGGGTCTGCCGCCAGCGCGACCTTGCACGGCGATTCGATCTGGATGACCTTGACTGCAAGTTGAGCTTTTGGTGAAGCGGACGGGCTCAGATGGGCGCACGAGTAGACGTGAGCTTGGCGGCCGTTTCCCAATGCAGCGCCCAGCGAATAGTGCGCATCGAACGGCGTCAGTGCGTAGAGCGGCTGCACTTGGACGCCATGGCTCGTACTATTGGTATTATTATGACTATTGATATTGGTTGTAGCGGTTGGGAGTGCAGCAAGTCCGCGCCAAGTCAGGTTGGACATTGTTGTGTGTTTGTTTGGCTCAAACAATCGCCCAAAGAAGGTAATTCTGAGACAGAGTGAATGCTAAAATGCAAAACAATAATGATACAAGACAAGAGTGAACACAATGAAAATCAAAGACGGATGTTGAAGGGCAAAGCACAAACAAAACAAAACGAAACAAACGAACAAAACGAAACGAAACAAACGAAACAAAAAAAGTCATAGCTTTCGGTCTTAGCAGTCGAAGCGAAGCGGTTGAGAGTGAGAAGGTGATGGCATTGCGACCGCTTTGTGGATTTCTCTGAGGTGTAGACCGATGAGCGACGGACTGGGACAGAGTTGTCTGATTCAATCAGGCGAAACACTCGTCTTAGTCGAGGTCACTGGCAAATGTCGAGGCTCGTGGAGAGCGACAACTACACAAGATTCCACTGCAGTGATCGAATCAAAGACACTCCGTTCTTGATCCGCTCCTAGCACTTTCAGCAGAGTCGATCCGAGTTTCATGACAAGGTTTCAATCAGAATTGTCAACTTTCACCCGCAGTTTCATCGTTACCAAGCACTCGTATCACCCTCCCTTTTTTCATTCGTTGCCCCGATTCTTGCTTCTCAATTCATGCGTGTCTTTATTTTACAACCCAAAACCTGGCTTTTCTCAGTTCTTTTTTCCCTATTTTTCTTTTTCATTGATTTTCCATTGATTTTTCACATCCCAACATGTTCAAGTCGCTGATCAACAAGTTGACGACGCGCTCGCCGCCCGTGCAGCTGAGCGTTGAGCTTGATCAGACGACTGTTTATGCAGGCGACATGTTGCGCGGCCGCGTTCTGCTGTCCTGCGATCAGGAGGTGCACTGTAAAGGTCTGATTGAGGTCAAGATTACCGGCTTGCTGTCCGTCCACCTCGAGCCGCTCGACGGCAGCGAGCACGCGTTCGGAGTCCCACTGCACAAGCGCGCTATCGGCTGCAGGCCAACGCGAGAGGTGCTCAAGGCGACCGTGGTCGTCCGCACCTCCGACGCACAGCAGCAGCAGCAGCAGCAGCAGCAACAACCGCAGGCAGCAGCAGCATGCACCATTGCGGCGGGAGCCTACACGGTAAACCACCCACCAAAACACCAAACTCACCTGGGAGATAGAGTCGGACGAGTAGAGTCGGACGGTCGCAGTCGCAGCGTCAGAGGCGCAGAGTGAGGCGGGAAGAGCGGCCGTCGGAGTTGGGAGTTGAGGGGAAATACTGAGCGAAACCGCATTGGTTACCTCTGCGATAGAGTGCAAGGGACGACGAGGGTTGAGCGATGTCGGACTTTGTGTGTATATGTGTAGAGAGTGAGTGTTGGGAAGTATTCTGATTGAGAGCGACGCTTGAGTTATGCAGAGAAAACAAAGCAGGAAGAAAAAAAGAGAAAAATATCAAAGAGATGGGAAAGAAAGAGCTTAAAAAGGAGTTGGATTTTGCGTCATCGTCGCTGAACGTCAAGACAAACTGGATTGTGAAAAGATTCTTGTGGGGGAGGAAAGATGATGTGAAGAAGTGGTTGGGAAGAGTTGAACGTCATCGTTGCGAAGCGGGTGGCAGCGGAACGAGGAGCAGCCAGAAGAAGAAGAAGAAGAAAATAAAACGAAACAAACAAAAAATCTCAGACAAATCCAAAACAAATAGCAAAAAAATCACAATTTGGATGTAATTCTGTACTGATGCGCTTGCATTTGTTTTTGCAGTTTCCGTTCGAGTACCGGCTCGATCGATACTTGCCGGCGACGATGGCAATGAGCTTCAAGCACGGCGATTTCACAGTCCAAGTAAGCGCACCCGTTATTGGTCGCGGTATCTGTGGTATCGCAGTCGCTCATCTGTGCTTGGCTTATTGATGCAGACATTCTACTTTGTCAAGGCCAAGCTGGTCGACTACAAGGGCAACACGCCCAAATTGATGGTACCGGTGAGGATTGTCCCAAAGGCCCCGAACGTCGTCATGCCAATTGTCGCAACCCAGACATCGGCCTTGATTGGCCTTGCCAAGCGCCAGCCATTCTATCAAACGGCGACTGTCGGTAAGTGACGTGTGTCACCTTTTTGAGCTTCACCTCGCAGCCGCGTCTAACCGAACTGCCTTCTATTTTTCCAGACAAATCGACCGTCTTCCCTGGAGAAGCCGTCACCGTCAAGTTGGAAGCCAACAGCCTGTCCACAAACGAGGTGGCCGTCTCCATGAGCTTGCGCTGCTACGGTTCGTCGCCCGTCTTCCACATGGGCACGAACGGGAAAAAGTACAAGGAGCTGATTTCGCAAAAGTTTAACAATATCGCGCCTCTCTTCTATGGCGTGCGCTACTTGTCCCTGACCGTGCCCCTCGACGCTCCATTCTCGGCCGTGTCGGCTTCCATAACAATGAGTGCGTTTCGTGGTTTCTGGATTGTCATTGATACTCGTTGTGTTTTGCTAACTGCTGTCTTTTTGCTTCCTTCTCCGACTCGGCAGGCTACAAACTCATCCTAAAGTTTGAAAGCCTCGCCTTCCACAAATTCAAGCTCGAAATCCCAATCATCGTCGTCCCAAACCAGCCGCTCAATTGTGCCGTGCCAATCCGCGCCGTTGGAACGCCGCTTCCACCGGATGTCCTGCTCCGCCCTGCCTTCCATTCCCGCTCCATGCCCGCCAGTTGCGGGAAATGCTCGGCAAGCTTTGGGCTGTTGACACATCGGCATTCGTGCCGCTACTGCATGCAGGTCTACTGCGACAAGTGTGTGTCGCATCGCGCTTCGATTCCTGCTCGCGGCTTTGAGGCACCCGTGCGTCTATGTTCGGACTGCACGCGTCATGGCGGCAGTGGCGAACGCTACGAACAAGCCATTGCGCGACCTGCTTGGATTGGCGAGTCGTCGGTGGCGGCATTCGTGCCTGCCCATCCCCAGGCCCCAAGTCGTGGTTTGGTCACGCAGCAGTTGCCTTCGCAATACTTTGGACAGCCATTCCCCCAACTTGGCAATCTGCACATGTATCCAGCGGCGCAGGACCAGGGATACTCTGTTCAGCCGCCTCAACAGCTGGGATTTTCGGCCGAACAAGCCTATCCTGCACCGCAGCCCATTCCTTCTGCACCACCCCAAACGGCGTATGCATCCATTGGCGCGCCTTCTGGGTTTGGATATTCGCAACAGCCTTACTATCACTACAGCCAATCGCAGGAGCCTCGTGGTTCTGCCGAAGAAGACAGAGCCAACCAGACGCCATTTATGAGCGCGCAGCACTGGCAGCTCGCGCTGGTTGAGCCTCCGCCGTCGTACGATCAAGTCCAGTCCGAGCTCGTCAAAGCATGAGCAACAACAGCTACAACAACAACAATAACAACAAAAATTGCCGAAGAATGAAGTCGGCAATGTGTTTGTACAGTAGTTTTCACCAGCTTGCGCGAGCAATTTGGAACTGTCGGATCGGCTGCGCGAGTTTGCGCTTTTGTCCTTGATGGTTGTGTGTTTGTCAATCAATGACAGTAGTAACCTTTGAATGTACCATAAATGGATGAGGTTGTGAATCATTCTTGAATACACAATTTCACCTGGAAAAAAAAATAAATAGAGTGACGTCTCACTATGAATCATATTCTGTCGCTGAAGCTGCTGTACTCGATCCCTCGGTGCAAATAGAGTTGTTATCCCGCACGATGTGGTTTTCGACAGCTTTTATGGATGCGTGACTTGAACAGCAGCAACAGCAAACATTAACAGCAACAGCAACAGCAACAGCAACAGCAACAGAAAGGCTCACGGAACAAAAGTCTGGTTGTATTTGCCCGTTTCAAAGGAGGTCGGAAGGACTCGGCAAACCATGCACCTGTCTGGACGCTCGATCATCTTTTGAGCACACGCAACACAGACACATGCGTGGCAGCACGGCATCAGCTTGGCATTCGCCGGGGCGCTGTAACAGTACATGCACTCGCGTTCGCTGTCTTCGACAGCCTCTTCCTCGTTCACTTCAGCTTCTTCGCCCGACAATCGTCTCAGGATCTCGCCGAACGACGGTCGATTAACTCGCGCTGGTTCAAGACAATCCGCCGCAAGATCGGCCCCGATCATCTGTGCCGACTCCTTGTCTTGAGGGCTCCAGTCAATCGCCTTGTCCAGCACCGCATCGATTTTGCGGCTCTTCTTAAGCTCGCGCCGAACGGTACCCATCAGATTGATACTGGGCTGCTGTCCCGTAACGAGTTCAAGCAGAATCATGCCGTACGAGTACACGTCCGTCTTGATTGAGACCTTGCCTTCGTCGCGATACTGTGGGCAGATGTACTTGTATGTTCCTGCAATTGTTTTCGTTCTGATGTAGCTGTGAGCATCCACTTGAGCTGGTATGGAGCGTGTCAGACCGAAATCGGCAACCTTTGCGTTGAAATGAGCGTCCAGCAGCACATTGTTCGTCTTGAGGTCCAGGTGGAACAGCGGCTGACGCGGAATGGCAGTTTGCACAAAGTGCATAGCATTTGCAATATCGGTCGCAATATTTTGGCGTTGCTGCCAGCTCAATGCAGGCGTGCCACCCTTGCGATCGAGACGGTCGCGTACAGAACCGTTGGCCATCAGTTCGTAGACCAAGCAGCGCTCGTTGCCTTCCTGGGCATAGCACACGATGGTGACGATATTCGGGTGACGGAAACGCGAGAGGGCTTCGAGTTCGGCCTCAAACTGAGCGACGCCTTGGGTTGAATCCGCTGCCAGGCGTTTGACCGCAACTCGCTGACCGCTCCAGACACCAGAGTAGACGCTGCCAAATCCACCCCCACCAATGCGCTTAGACTCTGAAAACTGCGCTGTGGCTTGCAACAGAACTTGCAACGACACTCGCGGAATGCTGGAGAGGATGGGTGCAGCAGAGGTTATTGGTGGTGCTTGGCGCTCGAGTTCGAGCTGGGCAATGCGAGCTTGCAGTTGACGGATCTCTTCGGTGGAGTCAGTTGGTATCGCGGGGCCCGCGTTCGCGCTGCCACGGGGTTTGGAGGCAGGGGCAGGAGGCGTCGGAGAAGATGGAGCGTGGCTGGAACTTGGAGCAGCGTGTGGCACGCCGGCTGTAGAACGGGTGATTTGCGGAACTTCAGTTGTTGGAACGCTGGCCCGGACTTGAGCGGCGCGAGACGCCATCTCCTGTAGTTGAGCAGGTGACGGCGTACTTTGATCGCGCGTCCTGTTGAAAGTCCAACGCAGGTCAGTGCTGCTGTCCATCCAACTGTGATTGCAGAGCCAGCATGTCAAAATTACGAAAGGTAGCATGTCCTGTTGCCGACTTGTTTCAAGGCCTTGATGCCATTTTCGGTAATGAAGTTCTGATCAAGGCTAGAAGTTTCGGAATATGGTTTCACGTTTGAGCGCTAACACACGCACGATCTGAATTCTGAAGTGCAATTGAACTTACTAGAGCGTTGTCAGCTTCTTGTTCATTTTGAGTGCTTCAGCAATCGCTTGCGCTCCAGCATCACCAATCTGATTGTTGTACAGACTGTTTATCCCCTCCATCGGTGAGCACTCTTCTGAATCACCCACTCTCATGCATCATTCAAAGTGAGATGACTTACTAGACCGTAGTCAGCGTCGTGTTCACTTTGAGTGCTTCAGCGATTGCCTGCGCTCCAACATCGCCAATCTGATTCCTATCCAAACTGACCATGCCCTTCATCACTCTTCTGAATCGCCCACCCACATGCACCAGCAAGAGTGAGATGCCTTACTAGAGCTTGATCAGCGTCGTGTTCACTTTGAGTGCTTCAGCGATCGACTGCGCTACAGCATCGCCAACCGCCCCCCTTTCCAAACTGTCCATTCCCTCCATTCTCGTCAGCACACACACACTCGCGCTGTCAACAACTGTGTTCCAAATCAACTCGGGCTTTTCTCTTACTCGAGCGCTTCTCTCGCATTCTTGACTTTGTCATACAACTCGCGCTGTCTCTGATTCATATTCTGATAAGACAGCATATTGGAAGATGTTTGGAAAAAAAAAAAAAAAAAAAAAAAAGACTAGAGCTCTCAGTCCTCAACCTATCATCAGATTTCCCAACGACCGACACAAGAAGTTTCGTGGTCGGCTTTCACGTTCATCGTCAGACGAGCAAAACGATCCAAGTTGAAATCGACATGCAATTTTTGACTTTTCTGTTGAAGATCACCGGTTGTCTCGAACAAGCAGCCGAGCGTGTTGCGCTGAGCCGTTCAGACCGATTCTATTCGTTTTCTAACTTCCCCCTCTTGACTTGCTCCTCATTCATATTGCATCTCCACCGCTTTACTGCGACTGCCAGCCAACGAATCATCCTCCCAAATGTACATGTATGAGCTCGACAATCTCAACAAATTTTCGCTGGAATTGCATTAGAATTGACAATTTCCACTCTTCTTTATTTTCTAGCTCAGTTTAATCTCGTCTCTACATTACCCACCTCACTCTTTATTCATTCTCTCAATTCCAAAAGCAATGCTCAAGCTCATCAACAAGCTGACCGGCGACTCGTCCCGCGCGCCACCCGTGCAGCTGAGCGTGGAACTCGACCAGCCGACCGTGTTTGCTGGCGACGTGCTCCGCGGCCGCGTCCTGCTGTCCTGCGAGCAGCCCGTCCCATGCAAAGGCTTGATCAAAGTCAAGATCAACGGCCTGCTGTTCATCCACTCCGACCCGCTCGACGGCGTGCAGGACGTCTTTGACGTTGCCAGCAAGGCCTTCGCCAGGACCAAGTCGGAGCTGCTCAAGGCGACGCTCACCATCAGCGCAGCCACCGCCGCCGACCCAGCGTCCGTCACTCCTGCCGGCTGCACCATCAAGCCAGGCGCATACGCGGTACGACTGCCCTGCACTCTGACAGTGACCTGATCCTTTGCCGCTATTTTTTTGTTCAGTCTCTTCGTCTTCCTTTCATTCGCCGGTCGCTTCCTGCGCCACTGCGGCCTCGCTTGACTTGCGTAGTCGATGCATCCGTTTGTGTTGTGAATGTTTTGTTGGGGGAAAAAAAAGCGAACTGACAAAAAAGGGGGAAGGATTGTTGGGAGTTTGACGTCACCTTCGATGCAAAAACAAACACAAAAACGAAAAAGGAAAAAGGAAAAAAAAAACTCAGAAAAGGAAAAAAAAGAAAATCATTCCACTTTTTTTTTTTTAATTCTTCTTTCCTCTGACTCGTCTTGCCCTTTGACTCTCTCTCACTTCCATCTCTGAGCTTGTTTGCTGGCACTCATGATTTTGTTTCTTTGTTGACCGCATCAACAGTTCCCGTTCGAGTACCAAGTCGACCGCAACCAGGCTGCGACAGTGAAGGTGAACTTCAAGTATGGCGATTACAACGTGCTGGTAAAGGGCCAACCAAGATCTGAAACATGATACAAACCGCTTTGTTGTGTCCAACTCTCATTTTCCGAAATGCCGGGTTGTCTTCTGCTTTACTCAACTGCAGACGTCGTACCGCATCACTGCTCGCCTGGAAGACTACAAGGGCACCGTTCCCAAGTTTGCCGTGCCATTCTGTGTCATGCCGAAAGCCCCGGAATCTGTCGTGCCATCGGTGGCAGCCCAGAAATCCACCTTCATTGGATTTGCCAAGCTCATCCCCTTCTTCCAGAAGGCTACTGTTGGTACGTGGCCATGGCGGCGGAGTGTGAAGCATGACTACTACAATTCAACTCATTCCCCCCGCCATTTTGCTTGCGTGCAGACAAATCGACCGTCTTCCCTGGCGAAGCCGTCGTCCTCAAGCTGGAGGCCAACAGCTTGTCGACCGACGAAGTGTCCTTGTCCATGAATTTGCGCTGTGCTGGCAAATCCACGGCGCACAACATGGTTACCAGCAAGGATGTCGTGACGCAAAAGTTTGACAGCATTGCGCCACTCTTCTTTGGAGTGCGCTACTTGTCCCTCACAATTCCCCTTGATGCTGCTTCCTCGGTGGATACGCCGTCGCTGACGCTCTGTACGGTTTTTGGTGGCTTTCTTCTGCCTGGTAGCTCAAACCATGTCTTGCATCTGAGGTCTGACCATGGCTTGACTGTTTGTTTTTGGGGTTTTTTTGTTCCATTTTTGACAGCCTACAAGCTCCTCCTGGTCTTTGAAAGCATCTCGCTCCGTAAAGTCACCCTCGAGGTTCCCATCACCGTGGTTCCGCCGCAACCGCTCGTGTGCTCTGTGCCAGTGCTCGCACCAGGAGCCCTGCCTCCTCCGGATGTTATTCACCGCCCGCCGTTCCAGCCACGCGCGAGTACCGGCAACTGCGGCAAGTGCTCGACCAGCTTTGGCCTGCTGACCCACCGCCATTCGTGCCGCTACTGCATGCGCGTCTACTGCGACAAGTGTTTGACGTACCGTGCCTCCGTCCCTGCTCGCGGATTTGAGATGGCTGTGCGCCTCTGCTCGGACTGCACCAAGCACGCTGGCCAGGGCGAACCTTTTGAGCAGGTCATCAACCGTCCGTCGTGGATTGGTGTCGCCTCACTCACACCGCCCGTCAATGACGTTCTTCCGCCGTCGTCCAGCATGCGGCTGCCTGCGTCCCAGCCTTATCTGCCTCCCCAGCACTATCCCGGACAGCAGCAGCCTGGATATCCGCCTCAGCAACCCTACCCTCCGCAGCAAGGATATCCACAGCACCCGTATCCGCCGCCGCAGCAGCAGCCCTATCCCGCGCCACAGCAACAGGAGACCCAGTTGCCTTATCCGGCGCCGCAGCAACAGCAGGCTCAGGCGCCCTACCCCCAGTACTTGCCTCCGCAGCACTTTGCAGCCCAGCCTCCGCCGTATCCCGCTCCAGGACTCTCGCAGCAAGCTCCGAACGGGACGTATGGCTATGCTCCTGCAGCTCAAAGCGAGCCGCAACGTGCGCCTCCTGCGGCTCCCGGAGCAGGATTGCCCCAGTATCAGCTGCAACCCATGGCTCCTCAAGCCTGGCAGCAACCGCCTACCAAGCCCCCGACCTATGAGCAGACTCAAGCTGCGCCCAAGGCATGAGGCTTGAAATGTTGCATTCTTGTTTTGTTCGATTGTACGTTGTGTTTTTTTTTTTTTTACATGCGATTTGGTTTTTGTTTTTTCCATGTTTTTTCTCTGTTTGTGAATGCCCTTCCATTACTGATGTCCTCATTCTTTATCCTGCTTCCCTCATTCAATACACGAGTTGAATCGTCCTCCACAGAACAAAATGTGCGGAAATCTGCATAATCTCGTTCTTTTCAAACAGCCAGCCTCATGACACACGACGACCAACGCCTATACACACGCAAATATCGTTACTGAGTCACTCAGTCGATCTTTCACCAATGTTACAACCACATCAGGGTTGAACCGAGTCGATCCGGACAAGCTTTGTCGGAAACTGCGCGCGAATGATGAATGTTGCGTGTTTTCACGATCAAGATGGATTACCAAACTTTAACAAACAACATCAACACAAAAGTCTGAGTCGCTCAGTCGTTCTTTTTTGTCAACATTCATGTCAAAGCCAATCTTACAATTTGTCAATGGTTTGTATTGCCTTTTTTTTTTTTTTTTTTTTTGTATGGGATTTGCATTGGCGTCTAACTTTTTTTCTTTGGTGCTTCTGCCTTGCACAGACGACGACCGCGCTGACGATGACGATGATGCCGGGTTTGGCGCCTTTGCTTCAGCTTCGTCTGGCGCGCGAAGACCGGTCGCGTCGACGGCAATGAGCAGCGCAACGAGCTCACAGAGCACTGGTAACGCATCTCCATTGGAGTTTAGCTACCAGCCCCGATACCGATGGAATATGCGACAGAAAGCTCACATCAATTGTTGTATGAATTTTGGACGGTGCTTGCTGGGTGAAAATCAGGTCTATGGCCGAGTCAACGGTCGGCAATGCCAAATGCATTCGAACTGCTGTCGGCAAACTCGGCGAGCAGTCCAAGCGGCACCCAGCTCACTCTTGCAGCAAGTGCAACTGAGAATAGCGAGGACAGACCTACAAAGTTGAAAAAGAAGCTGAAAAAGCAAATCAAGAAGAGCATCAAGGCGTACCGAGGGATGAACAAGCCGAAAATGTTCTTGGCGAACGAACGGACGTACCTGAGGTGGATTGGCCAGACCCTGGCTCTAGGAAGCATGGGCACCACCGTGGTCGTGTTTATGAATGACGAGATGCGCGTTCCAGGCTACCTCATGTGGGCAGCGGCGCTCGGATTCCTCGTGTACGCAACCATCAAGTTCCGCCGACGAGCGCACGCACTTGCTCAGCAGCGGCCGTCGCCCGACTACGACGCACCCATCGGGCCTGTTGCCTTCATGGGCTGCGTCATGGTGGCTGTTCTAGCGTACATCATTGCATTGATTGTCCATCGGTCGTAATTAACGCCGATTCCTGTTTGTGAATAGCATTGATTCAACCGCATGTCGGATTTGCATGCCACAGCGTGCGATAGCACTTGCCTCTTCTGTGTAGTATCCCCTTTTTGTGCTCTCTTCTTCAACCCCGTTCATCATCCGCATTGAAATGTTTCAGCCCAAAAAATCCTAGCTTCCCGCTCCAACAACCCCCATCCACACCTCACACACAATCTGGCATTAACTATGCAACACAACGACAACAGCAAACGCACCCAAAGCTCAGTCCAATCTCTTCTTCCATCATCATCATGACTGAACCGGTCGTTCGAACCTACCTTCGCAAGCCGTGGAAGCACTCTGCATCGCCAGTCCACTTGGCCAGCAACGGTCACTTGATCCATGCAATCCACGAATCTGCCAAAGCCAGCGCTCCAGCGACGCCCAGTCCGCGCCAGGACGAGATGGACGCGAGTTTCATTTTGGCGCGAAAAATTCAAACCCAGAACAGCGTCGCAGATCCGCTCCTGCTGCTGCTCGACCTGCCGCCAGCGTCTGTAGAGCGACCAGGCACGCCTGTGCCAATGGCCAGGAGCACTACGACCGATCCGCTGTGCGCTCAAGTCCAGCCGGGCGATTTCAGCAGCGATTCGAGCTGTCAAACCAACACTACCGCCAACTCCGTCGAGCTGGATTTCCTGATCGCGTCACCGGGTTCGAGTAGCGATGAAACAGTAGATCCAGAGCACATTCGAGCAACACCGCCTGTCGTGGTGGCAGAGCCGTGTTTTTTGACCACTCCGACACCTCGCTGGCTGCCAACTTTGGAATTCCCGCCGACGCCTGATTCGTCGCGCGGATTGTCGCCGGACTGGTTGGTTTCTGGAGGTCCTACACAGGCGCAAAATAACCGCCAGACATATGCAGCAAAGAAATCTACAGCTCGTGCCAAGCGGCAGTGGACGGAGCGATCGCCCGTCTCGCCTCCAAGAAGTCGCGAACAAGTTAAATCCGGCCAGATCGATTGGAGCCCTCCACCAGCTCAGCCAGCCGCACTCCAACTAGACCGCGACGAATCTCCAGACGTTTTACAGTACAAGCGAATGCCAAAAAAGCCACGGGTAAGGCAATTGTGTTGTTTTTTTTTTTTGAACTTTTCGCTTGAGCTTCCGTTGCAAAACTCACTACCCCTGCCCTTCCAAATCAGATCTCGAACACACCAATAGACCACTCGCAAGACAAGGAATACATGGCGTTTGCGGAAGCAGCCACGAAAATGTTTGCCGAAATTGAGCAAACCGAGCTGGAAATGACTTTTGACGTGTCCGACTGGATGTCATGAGATTTGCACGCTCGAGTGTCATCAACGTCCATGTGTGATGACAATGACCAGGATGTAGTTTGGGTTGAATCGTTTTGGTGCAATGTTGAAGCGTTCACAAAACGGAAAAAAAAATTGAACAATCACATTTGATCTCTATCCTCGAGAAACAACCCACGCGCATGCTCGGACAAAATGAATCCAAACACGCAATCACTTCGAAACAGTCGTCAGCTTGGAAATGCGAGCGCGGTGCGCTGCTATGGCAAATTTGACGAGAGGATTGCTGCGAGGATCCAGCAACTGGATGTTCCATTTCAGCAAGCAGACCAGTTCGTTGCTGGCAGACGACCGACGACTGATGAACTCTCGTGCTCGGTATCTTGCACACTCCGTCCAGAGAGAATAAGCGCAATCTGCTCCAGCTCGTCGCAGTCTGCGGCTGTGATTTTGCGCGTGGTACGCACTACAAAGGACGAAGAGCAATCAGCCACCACCGGATCTCATCTCAGTCAAACCCCCAGCACACACTCCCTACCTGACGGCCCATCTGGCAACTCAGACAGCTGAATGGCAACATCGCCGATAAATTCATCGCCGCAAATCAAATCCGACTCAAACACGGACACTTGCAGGACCAGCATCGGGTCCCACTTTTCAATGTTACTGAGCAAAAAAAAAAAAAAAAAAAAAATCACAAACAAGAAAAACCAGTGAGCAACATGCTGCAACCTCGTCACCGCACTCTGGAACTTGAATAACATACAAGGTGAACGTTTCGTCAAACACTGGAGACCTGGTCCGTCGTTTCGTCTTGGTGCGCATCACCTTGCAATGGTGCAGTACCTGTTGGCTCATTTGTCGCGGCACCACATCAAGCTCAACGACAGGATTTGGGAGACCTGTGCCAAACACACACACATACACACACAAAAAGCGAAATGAGCGCTCCACATCGCCCCAACAATACCCAACACCAAACGCAAATCTGACACGTACTGGTGGGGTCTTTGCTAACTAATCCACTGGCATCAATCACCGTCACAGACAAAATGGCACCGGCGCCCTTGAGCACCAAAGACAGATCGAGCTGCAGATCGCCTTTGCCCTGGACGAGCTGTGTCACAATCAAATTCCACACGTGAACATCATACAAAATCAGCGCCCGCACTAGTACCAATCAAATCAAACAATTCACGCCATACCGCATTCTGAGAAGCACGCGCTTCGCACTCGACAAACTGCCGAATCAAACTGGACGTGGGCAGGTTGTACCACTCGAGAACCGACTTGAGTGATCGGTATGCATCCGAGTCGAGTCTGTTGAGCGGAATTCCGTCCTTGTTGGCGTAAAAGAACGAGTGGATCTCGTCCAGCGACAGCGCAAATGCCGAGCTCTGGCGGGCACTGAGCGACGTGACGCTTTTGATCGACCCGCACAGCTTTTCCTCCATGCCTGGCATTGCCATTGCAGAGATGGACTCCACTACGATCGTCCAAATCTCAAAGAGGACGCGCTGGAAGAGCATGGGATAGAGCGCTTCCGCGAACGTCTCGAGGTTTGTCGACAGATACTGGAGCAAGGGCTGCAGAGCGTCGCGGACTTCGTTTTTGGTCATGGGGACGGCCGCGTCGGCATCGACAGGCGACCGTGCCAACGAGCTGAAGGCGCGGACAATCCAGAGAGTTTTCACTTGCGTTGACTGGGCTGTGCCGGTGATGAGGCCCAAGTAGCTCGCAATCTCGGGTGTCATTTTGCGCGTAATAATGCCAATCAAATCGGACAAGACTTCGCGCAAATGATCGGAAATGTCTGCAAAGAGAGTCGACAGAAGCGAGTCGTGGCTGCTCCGCAACGCACTGGCCGCAGTGTCGACCACACCCGACGTCTCGAGCGACAAGAACAAGTCCTTCAATCGGGTGTCGGCATGCTCAATGTTGTTGAGAAGGATGCACAGTTGCCGAGAGACGTCAAACGAGGTTGTGCGATCTGAGCTCGAACTGCCGCTGAAAAACCACAGGGAGGAGCGTCGATCAGCAGCTTCGCCCGCAGAGGGAGAATTGGTCAGCCGCTCGCCACCGGGAGAATAGTTGGTGCGCCGATCGAGATTCCGGCGCACCTCGCTGCAGTACATCTTGACTCCTTTAAAGACAATGTCGACGAGGAGCGGCAGCACCACAGACTCCTCCGCGGGATCCGGCCACTCGAGCGAGCGCAAAAACCCAAAGATTTGGTCAAACAAGGTGAACATGTCAATGACGGAGGACGAGTACAGGGCATGGCCGACCGTCTCGGTGTTGTCCTGCGAGATGACATTGAGAATCCAGACCTCGGCTTTGTTCGAGGTGAGTTCAATCCAGCGCAGCAGGCTGGCACGGAAGTGCGTGTGAAAGCTGTAAATCAAGCTGATGGTGGAGCGTTCGCTCTGTGAGAACTTGCGGGAGAGGGCGTCACGCAGCCGTTTCAAAACAAAGTACAGCTCAAACACCTGGGGGCGGGCAACCAGCTCGCTCGGTTTGGCATCATCGGCGACGACCCGCATGACCGCGGTCAAGTCGGAATTCAAGAGAGAGCAGTAGTGCTGGGCAAAGAGAAGGAGCAAGTTGCATCCGAACGGGGCAAAGATGCGCTGGTAATGAGTCGAGGCATACTGCAGCTCGCTCGAAACGGCACCGGCGATGATGGCCAGCTTGGCACACTCGTCCTTGGTTCCACGCTCCATGGCTCCAGCCATGGCGGACAATCGCCTGTACATGACGCCCAAGTGGCGCTGCAACAAATCGGGCAGCACCTGTTCGAACGAACTGGTGCTGTGGTACTCGAGCCAGAGAGGGAGTCGGTAGATGGTCTGCAGGATTTGCAAGGTGGCTTGCAGCCGCTGGGCCACCGTAAACGAGTGCTGCGGCGACGCAGGCAAGGAGTTTGTCGAAGACGTGAGAGACGACGACGTCCCCTGCGACCCAGAGCCACCAGATTCTTCCAAATCAAACGGAAACACGTCGCGGAGGCGAAGGAGGGTGGCGATGAGCCGTGACACGATGCGCTTGACGGCCCTGGCTGCCATTGCAGTGTGCTCGCCAGACAAGGAGAACACGGACGTTTGTGGAGTCGTCGCAGACGCCTGTAGTGGTGGGCGCAGGTTGCGCTGAGAGTTGAGAGCAGTGGCGTTCTCGGACGCGACCAGGGCGTTGGGCGCGGTCTGCTCCAACAGCTCCTCAATGCGCGACAACACGCCGAGGACGGGACGAAAGTCGAGACAGTACTGCATGAACATTCTGCTGTAGCTCACAAGCTCCACGCAGAGGCGATCGTAGGTAGAAACGATGCCCGACTGGAGCGCGACTTGATTCAACACACACGACGCTTGCAATGACAGTACGGCAGACCAGCGATCGCGCCCGTTGTCCAGCTCTGCGACGGACTTGGCCAGATACGGTCGCGCTTCAAATTGCATAAACTTGCGTGTCAAGACCAGGAGTCTTCGAATGTTGTTTGCGCTCAGCTGAGTGACGGACGTGCGCGGAGAGAGGCTGTCTGAGCGTGCCGCTGCCGTCCCGCGGAATGCGGAAATGTTGAGCGGGAGGGGCGATGATGTATCGCCTGTACCAGGAGTAGAGCTACCTGAGTTGCTGCCGCTGCTGTTGCCGCCAGCTCCAGGGATTTCAAAGTTGAAACGGATGCGAATGTCGCCAGAAATGTTGGACCGTTTGCTCCGCTGATTGAGCGTGTACCACGCGTCCGAACCACCTGCGCTAATGTCCTTGATGGGAATGCGGATGCGGCCCATAAAGTCGTGCTTCTGCTTGGTCAGGCGGGAGAGCGCGGATTTTTCGTCTTGGTCCCACATGTCCAGCGCAAAGACCTGGTGTTCGGCTGACTTGAGCTCGAGGACAAACTCTTCATTCCAGACGGGATCGAGCGTCTGGCCCTTGACGGAGGTCGAGTAGCGCGGCTTGTGCGGTTTGGCGGCATCCTCCGAGTCGCAGAGTCCGAGCACGCAAAAGGGGTCGGACTTGCCAGTCTTGTCCTTTGGGAAGAGGCCGCGCGCTTGGATGATGCTGACGCGGAGCACAGTGAGTGGAGTAGCTATCGACGAATGGCTGTGGCGATGATGATGATGCGACTTTTTGCTTGTTGCGGGCGAGTCGAGCGTGAGCTGCGCTGCTTCCTCCATGGCACTGCGATGTGTCGCAGCGTCATAGCCAAACACGCGCTGGCAATAGTCGAACAGCTTGGCAGTGACGCACTCTGGGTCATTCACCGCGCCGACGCGGTGGCGGATGGCAAACAAGCACTGAACGTAGAGGTCGCGGTTGGCCTTCTGACGCGCCAATCGTCGCTGTTGTCGCCGTGACTGTCTCGTCTCGCTGTCGTCATCGTCGTCTTCATTGTCATCATCGCTTGGGGCATTCAATCGACCCCGTTGCAGCCGAACACCATCGCCCAAGGTGAATGGAATCTGACCCGAAGAATTGTGCGCCGAGTTGAGAGCAGAACTTTGGCCGGAACTGCCGCCCGACTTGGTGCTAGCGTCTTGGTCGCTGTCCGAGTCGTACTCTGCGAACTCGTCCGAGTCTGAGCTGTCCTCGTTGAATGCGCTGCCTCTTGGCGCCAATGCAGCAATGGACGAAGCGGGGTCTTCCAGCACAGACGCCTGCAGCTCGCGGTCCTCGTCCGGCAGCCCCGCAATCCGCACGCCCAGATCAAACATGCTCCTGTCGCGCTTGCCTGCAGCAGAGGCGCCCTGGAACTCGCGGAAGAAGCTCGCGGCCGAGTTCACCTTCGCGACTGGAGCGGAATTGGCCGCCTCACCCAGTCCAGCCAGCGCTCCCGACGACCCCGAGCCACCAAGGGCAGCGGACTCTCGCGGTGACGATGAGCGCGACGAGGCAGACAGCGGCAGCGCGCGGCTGCTTGGCTTGGGACGCGGCGCTGTCGGAGTTGGCGAGCCACGAGCGTCATCATCAGCATCATCGTGATCACAGCCATCATCATCGTCATCATCCGCAGCCGCCGCAGCAGCAGCAGCATCATCATCATTATCCGTGCCACCCTGCCTCAGAGCAACAGCTGGAGCAGCAACAAGCAGCAAGTGAGGTTAAGTTTGACAGCAATTTGTGAGCCAGTCTGAGCGGCTTGGCAAAAACAAAAACAACAAACCCGCAGTCACACTTACTGTGAGCCACAGCGCGGCCGATGGCGAGAATCCAGCTCTCCATTTCGTCGTAGGTGTCGGCATAGGCGTAGAAGGACCGCTCGGCGGTGCGGAGGAGCAGACAGTTTTGGTGATCGGGCCGCTCAGACGCTGCGGTGGTGATCTGAGAAAAAAGCAGGACGCATGAAAACAATAAGATCAAAAGGCCATCCATGTCTGTGAAAGAGTCATCGAGGTGCTGTTGTGCGTTTTACAGCCATGACATCGACGAGCGCAATGGATCCCAGCGGTCTGCTGGATTGCTCAGACTCAAAGTATAAGAGATACGCGCCGGCAAGCGTAAACCAGCGACGCTTCCAGTTGCGGAGAAAGCTGCCTTCCTTGGTCAGGAAGCCCTGCTTTGTCGCCATGAGTGAAACGATGAGAAGGGAAACAAAAAAAAAAAAAAAAAGGTGGACTGAGAATATGGACAAAAAGCCGGAATGGAACAAGTTCTGCTGAGATGACAGTGCAAAAACGATCAAGCAGTTTCAAAACATCAGAATTGAGGTGGCAGTCAAATTGCAGTGCAGCGAGGTTGCTTCATCATGGCAGCAACAATCGGCATTGAACGAAATTCTGGAGACAGGAATGGAGCATCTCGCGACGGCAATGGTTCATCCACCCCGAACAGTCATCGCGGAGCTGTTGTTGTTGATTTGAGAATTTTCAAGCAAAATAAAACACAAACGAAGCGAACACACAAAAACTCAGACACTTTTTCACTCAAATTTGAACATTCAGTCGTTTGTGTTTTGAAAATTTTGAAATTTTGAAATTTTGAAATTCTGAAATTTTGAAAATGCCCCCAAAACGCACAGAAATGTACAAGAATCAGACTTGGAAAAACCCAGACCAGCCTCAGCGCAACCAGCGCCGACCTCAGGCGGGGAGCCAGGCGACCGAGGGGAGCAACGAGCCTCAGCAGGGAAACCAAGAACCTCAAGAACCTCAGCAGGCAACCCAACCGCCTCAGCCTCAGCAGGGGGGCAACCAGGCGCCTCGGAACCCAAGCCAGCCTCAGCATCCTCGACCTCGGAGGGACCAACCACCTCAGAGAAGCCAAGAGCAGCAGGGGAGCCAGGAGCTGCCAGGAAACCAAGAGCCTCAGGTGACCCAGAGCAACTCAAACCACCAGCGCCATCGACCTCCGACGAGGGACCGAGCGCCTCACGTTGATCAAGCACCTCAAGTGAACCAGGCAACTCAGGACGTGTCTCTTCCCCAGAGATCTGAAGGTACTTCGAGGTACGTGCCTCCCTACATGAGGCATGAAAGTACTTCGAGGGACCAAAACGAGACTTCTCAGCAGAGGTACGTGCCTCTCCCCATGAGGCATGACAGAAACACTCCGAGAAACCCTCGAGGAGACCAAATCCCTCACATGACGTTCTTCCGACGCTGACCAGAGTCGCCTCGCACACGGCGACGCCGCTTCCAGGCATCCAATACTATTCCCTTGGCCCGTTGCCCGAGGCCGTTGACCGTTCTCGGAGCATGCCTGATGCGAAACGGGTCTTCGCGATGGTCTTGTACTACCCTCCCACGTTTCTTTGGAACGGGACGATGCAAGACGGCGCCTCTGACGACTGGCGACGCGATTCGGTTCTCCGGGTTCACGCCGTGATAACGCACAAGTCTGGTTGGTCTCAACTCCCTGGAGGCACGGTTCCGCCTGGGATCGAGCCGCTTCACCAGCTCAACAAAGAGTGGCAGGAAGAAGTCGATTCGACGCAGTCAGAGTATTTCAGCGAGGACGAGTTTCTTGGATTTTGCCATGATACTCGCTACTACATCAAGGTTTTGCCGCTGCCTCCTGCTGATGCACCCCGTTCGATCGGCACCAGGCAGGATGTGGAAATTTATGCCAATTTGCGATTCCCGCTCTACGACATCGAGATTCCTGCTTACCAAGACGCCGAAGGATGGCCACGTTACAAGAAGCATCGATGCTGGAATGCTCAATCTTACCAGGCAGTGGACGATGTCATCCGGCGCCTTTTTTCTCTGCAGGGATGATGTGACCTTTTCAAGGACATGCTCGCTCGTTTCCTGACCTCAAACTCTCTCTCTGTCTCTCTCTCTGTCTCTCTGTCTCTCCCCCCCCCCTCTCTCTCTCTCTCTTTTCCAAATGCACCCTTGATATGATTCGATGTCTTTTTGACTCTTGAAACCCTTTTGTACGCTGTCAGAACGCCCAACCTGCATGTTTCAGCTGTTTTTGCCAATAAACTCTTTCTTTCTCGAATCACTCGATTCAAAGGGCGCCCTTTGCATCATAGAAACCTGTACGTTGTCCACAAAGTTCTCCAATGTTCAGCCAACGTAGCGAGTTACTGAGTTACTGAATCTCAGAGATTTGCAACAAAGTGCTCATTGTTAGCCAACACTCGACTGCTCAGCTTCCTTCCAATGAATGTATTGCACGTCTTTTTTTGTTTCCCCTTATATTGCTCTTGTCTCAGTTTTCGTAAGTCTCAGTCTTTTAGCGTTTGGTTGCTGTGTGCGTTTTTGGTGGGAGCGTCCTACCTTTTCCTTAACCAGGGCCATGACACAATCCTATGCTCAGTTGTCTAGGCTCGTCTTTTGCCATACGGTTTCCGCTCGTCGCCGCGCGCTCGTTCTGCCTTCGCCTTCGCCCGCTGCCGCGCCCACCGCCGTCCGATCCAACGCCATCCACACCGCAAGCACTGCTGCTACTGCGATTCATGCCACTGGAGCGACCGGACGGAGAGGACTGAGCGCTCAGTCCAACGCGTGCGGTTCAGTCCGGCCGCCCGCACTCGCTTCCACTGCGACGAGGACTGCTTCTGCCACTGAATCAAGCATGGCCAGTACATCAGGACGCATGTTCTGCAGCGGCGGCCGAGTCACCGTCCGAGCGCGGCCTTGCTCAATGCTGGCCCAGCGAAATGCTCCAATGCTGAATATGACCATGACGCCCATGGCAAGTGATCGAGGGTTGCATAGTCAAATAGCACTACAGAGCCCACAAGGACTCCAATTGTCAATGCGATTGGCCTCAGCAGGTCCTGGATTGCCTGCGAGTCCATTCGCGCGCCAACTGTCCACTTCCGCCGCTGCGCACACTGCAACCAGCCCCGGATCACCCCTGAACGCATTCAAGCAAGACGCGTCATCACCTTCGTCGTCAAAGGTATCCGCGCCCTCGGCTGACGAACTCAATCCGCTCGCAACCGTCAAGCGAGGGCTGTTGGACCCGCCAGAACACCCTTCGTCGTCGTCCAATGACGACGGATCCATGATGTCCACTGCATCGCTGGCTGCCGGCAGTGACGCAGCACCCAACGAGATGGCACACCCGGCAAACTGGAAGCCAATCAAGGAGGTTGGGCTGCTCGATCTACCAGCGCTCTATCTCTCCTTGTCCAAGGCAAAGTTGGCCTCTCAGGTCGTCCTCACTGCCATGGTACGATGGCTAACTTGGATTAGGAGGCTGCTTTTCTTGGTTGCTTGATAGTATCTCGCTCATTCATTTTCCTCTCCTGCTGTCTTTGAAAAAAAACAGGTCGGATACGCCATGGCTCCTGGCGCGCTGAGCATCCCCACGCTGTTTTGGGCGTCAGCTGGAACAGCCCTCTGTGTCGCGTGTGCCAACACTGTCAACCAGTGGATTGAAGTTCCCTTCGATGCCCAAATGTCACGCACCAAGACCCGCGTTCTCGTTCGCGGGGCAGTTGAGGTGAGAAAAAAAATGCTTCATTCTTCTGAACTGTTTGTTTCTCGCCATTCCTGTCACTCACAAACACATCCCTGGGGTCTCTCCCCCCCCCCTCCC
>NW_011887300.1:1192036-1268266 GCF_000151315.2 Capsaspora owczarzaki ATCC 30864 | reverse complement strand
CCATGCGATGGCATTCGGCGTCGGGTCGGGCATCACTGGCGTCGCATCGCTGTACGCGTTCGTCAGCCCCATCACAGCGGGACTGGGCCTGCTCAACATTTTCTTGTACACTCTTGTCTATACTCCGATGAAGCGAACCTCGATTGCCAACACGTGGGCCGGCGCAGTGGTTGGCGCGATTCCGCCCGTCATGGGCTGGACGGCCTGCACGGGCTCGCTCGACGCCGGCGCCTTGCTGCTCGCCTACGTCATGTTTGTTTGGCAGTTCCCCCACTTCAATGCCCTCAGCTGGAATCTGCGCGGCGACTACTCGCGCGCGGGCTACCGCATGATGGCTGTGACCGACCCGCAGCTCACCAAGCGGGTCACCATGCGATACGCGCTGGCCATGCTCCCCGTCTCCTTTGTCGCACCAATGCTCGACATGACGACCTGGACGTTTGCCGCGGATTCGCTGATCTGCAATGGCTACATGACGTACTTGGCATGGCGCTTTTACAGCAACACCAACGACGTCACCGCCCGTCGCTGTTTCCTGGGCAGTGTCATCTGCCTTCCCATCCTCTTGACCCTGTTTATGGTTCACAAGAAGCATGACGACGAGGCAGAGGAGGAAGATCACCACGCACAAGGCGAATCAGCGGCTGCGACTGCTGCATGATTGTGTGATTTTGTGAATCTTGTATTAAATTTCGATACGACAATCATTTTTTTGAAACTAAACGTGAGAGTTCGACGTGGGATCGTTGACTCTGAGATGTGCGTTATGGATTGGAACTAGCTTGATGCGGAAAGGCCACGAGAAAAAATGAAAAAGTCATACATGTATTTTTTTTACAAAACAAAATATCAAACAAAAGGTTGCAGAAAGTTGTCGACCTTTCACTGCTGTGCAGCGCGCAGGCGACTGGCATCGGAGGTCGTCCGGGAAATGGCAAGATAGGACTCGCGCAATAGCTGCGTTTCAATCCAGCTGGGGTCGTCTTTATCGCACCAGGAGGCGCCCAGCTCGTCGAGCAATTGCTGCTGGACCTGCTTGATGTGTCGCTGGCGCAGCTGGCGCTCGGTGACATTCGGTTCACTGTCATCGCTATTGCGTCCGGTCGACGCAGTCGCAGTGCGCCAACCATCGTCCGCAAAGGCCGCCAGCATGTCGGGATGCTCGGCGAGCGAGGGGACCACACGCGGCACGTCGGCCAGGCAGCGCGTTGCCTCGTAGACAAAGCGAAGCTCGGAGCCGTCTCCGCCGTCCATGGCATCCTTGCGAGCAAGTTGGCGCAAGAAGAGCTGCAGCGGAATGAAGCGGAAGATGGGGAAGGCATCGTTGGCGGCCTCACCCAAGTCGACACCGCCTGCTTCGTCAATGTTGGCAATGCCGTCATTGTACATGCCGACCTCGGGATCGTAGTCCGATGGCAAGAAGATAATGTTGCCTTCGGCCGTGCGCTCGTGGCGTGGTCGTGGGGCGCCGTCTGCACCAGGGAAGCCGTCGCCGCCAAACTGCATGCTTGCGCGGTTGTTCCCTTGCGGCTGGAAGGAAGATCGAGACGAATCGGCGTGCAGCTGCTGGCTGGAAAGGATGCTCTGGCTGTACAGGTTGGTCACGTACTGGGTGGCCAGCGGGTGCTTCCACTCGGTGAGCAGCTTGAGTGCAGGAGCGGGATCGAGGCGGCTGATCAGACGGAAGGCAAAGTCGGCGTCTTCCCGAGATGCCAGTGTCGACGGCGCGGCGCTGGCTGGAGGGAACAGCGCCGGGGGAGAAGATGGGTCGGATGGGGCCGGGGAAGACGGAATCTCGTACTGGCCAACATTGGGAGCAATGGTGGACAGGATTTCGCGGACAAAGTCGGGAGTCAGCACAAACGTTCTTCGTGAAACATACTGCAGGAAGGTAAAGCGGTCGAGACACTTGTAGGCCAAGCGACCAAACTTGGCGATAAAGTTGTTGGGGAAGGGAAACTCGAGCTCCTCCAGCGCGCAATACAGCATTTCCAACAGCTCAAAGGTGATTTGGTCATTGTCCTGCGTCTCGACCGAGCGGAGTGCCTCGTGCTCGCTCACCGACTGCGACAGCGACGCCAGCTCCGAGTCCAAGTGCGCAAACGAGGGCGACCGCGCGTCAGGAGTGGGATCGGAACTGGAGCTTGCCGAGAGTGGGGTGGCGGGCGAGAATGCCTCGGTGCGGGCTTCGACAATGAGACGGAAAAGCTGGCTCGCTTGAAGTTGTTGCACGTCCGTGTAGTCTTTGGCAGACGACGCCATTTTCGAGTGTGCTTCGCGAGGAGAATTGAGCAGGCCGCGGTCTTTCATGGCCTCGGTTGTTGGCGAGCCAACCGCGTCGGGAACAGCGGCCACTGGTGTGAACATACGGGCAAAGAAGCGACGCATCGAGCTCGCCGGGCTGTTGGCCGGGTTGTTGCCTGGGTTGCCAGCCGCAGACAAGTGGGCGAACGAGGTCACTGCTGAAACAAGAGAGGAGCTGAGCGACGACCCGCCTTGAAGCGCGACACTGGCTGGAGAAGCAGGTTGCTGCGAATTAGCCGAGCCCGAGTTGTTGGAGGCCGGTGAATTGGGCGCGGAACCAAACAGCGAAGAAGAAGAGACATGGCTCGTCTCGCGGCGCAGGCGTCGCTCCACCGAGAAGCGGCGCTGTTTCGAGTTCAAGCATAGCAGCCGCAACGCTTCGAACGAGCTGCCAACCCCGACCATGGAGGACTGCTTCTTGGAAAGCTCAGACTCCTTTTTGATACCGAGAGCCACGTTTTTGAGCGTGCGGTAGTGGAAACCCAGGCCTGCATACTCTTGGGTGAAGGTCGATCGCGTGGTTGCGCCTTCGTCGCCCCACTCATCCACGAGCGCTGGAATGGTTGTCATGGGCAGCAGCCGCAAAAGTGCCGCATCTGCACCCTCTCGGCTCATGTACATGTGGTGGGTTGCACCAATCAAAAACTCTTTGAGAAGCTCTGGCGTGATGCGATGGGGCAGCTCTGCGCAAAGCCGGTCGACGAGGAGCTTGACGGGGCGGGTGTCTGCCATGTGCGCAATGACCAGATGCATGGCCTTCATGTGGAGCTGCGGAGACTCGGACAGCGCAAACAGATCAAAGACAGTGTCCCAGTCGAGCTCGAAGCGGTAAGCGATGCCGCGCGAGCAGTCAAACATGGCAAACCCGGACGATCTGCGTGCCGAGCGGTGCCGAACTCCCTCAAAGTAGGTCACGTACGGAGGAGCAAGCATGGGAGACGACTGGGCCATCGCGGCCAGATTGGCCAGCCGCGAGGTGGCGGGCTTGCGCGGGCCAGCTCCAGCTCGCAGCAGCAGCAGCAGCAGCAGCACCGCCCATCGACGAGGAACTAGTCGCCGACCGGAACGATCCCGCCTGTGGCGAGGAATCGGAGGTGCCAGCGTTAAAGCCAACGGCGGACGGCGGACGCGGAGTCATAGTCCCCATCGTCGAGAAGGACATGGAGAGACTGAGCGGGTCCACCAGCGGCGCGAGGCCAGTTGTGTCGCCAAACATGTAGCCGGATTCTTGGCCAGGCAGGAACGGGGCTGGTCCGCTGCCAATCACAGGGCGGGTGCGCTTGTGCATGGCGGCCACCGTGAAGGGCGAAACACCGCCAGAGGCGCTCGAAGCGGCAGTGCTGTGCGTGTTGGGCGTCATGGCACCGGCAGGCAGCGGACTTGCGCTTCCGCTGCCGCTGTGCGCAGTATCGCCGCCTTCGCTAATGTTACTGCCGCCCGTGTAGCTGAAAATGTTGCTCGACGACTGCATGTTGGCCATTTGATTCCACATGGCAGAGCTCGACAGGAGCGATTGGCTCAAGTACGAAGTGTCCGCACCGCCTGGCGACGACGGCACAGTGATGGCGGCCGACGCAAACGTTCCTGGAGCGTTTCCTGCCGCCATACCCGCTCCAGCCGCCACGCGCGCGTTGAAGGGATTGGGCGGTGCTGCAACAAAAGATCGGGCGCGGGTGGTGCCCGAGTGCGCGTTCGACGAGCCGATGCCTCCAGTTCGGTGGAAGATGAGGTGGTAGGTGACCTCATGCGAGGAGCCGCAGTCGATGAGCTGGAGGTAGTAGCCAGGAATATAGCAGACAAGGTAGTCGTCTGAGTGGGAGGGAATGAGGGGGGGGGGAAACGAAGTGGGTGAGTGACGAACAAATGCACTCCATTTCAGAGGCAAACCCAACCCCGAATCAGAGAGGATGACATACGGGCAGAAATAAAGCAGAGTCGGAACTCTTGAGCAATGTCGTCGGGGATGCCCTTCATTGGAATTTCGTACTCGAGCATGGCTCCTGTCAAAGTGAAACGAAAAACAGCAACACAATTGAGATTGTTGCGAACGACAGCACGCAAGCATCAAACTTGTGCGAGTACCCACCTTGATGCAGAACAAAGATTGTGTAGTGCAAGACTGCATGGTCTTTGGACGACGAGAGTTCTCGGAAGTGCTGATGACAGACGCACAAACCACCACCGAGCATGTGGACGACTTGCATGTTAAAGTGCTTGTCTGTCGAGGCAAAAGAGGCAATAGAGAAACGGTGATGAGCCAAAAAGAAAACAATAGAACAGTCCCACTCACCACACAAACACACAACAATTTACCTGGCAGGGCGCTGGAAAACGGCAGGTGCAGATACTCGCTTTGCTCGATAATCTTGCGGTTGAGCTGCAGGGGCACGGGAGTTTCAATCATGCTTTCAAAGTTGCCCTTGCCAATGAACTGAAGGCAGCGGATCATGGTGCCGATCGGGGCTTTGGCCTCCCGCGGGTTGGCGCCAATCACGAGCAGATAAAAGCATTGGCGGTCCATGTCCCATTGGTACCAGAGGAACTTGCGCGCGAGGACACGCGGCGGATCGATTTGTTTCATGGCAGCACCGCCATCCGCTCCGGTAGGGAAGTGATACAGGTGGACAAACTCCTTGTGCAAAAACAAGAGCAGGTAGGTCATTTTGTCGTCCTGGTCGCCGTAGACAAAGTGGACGCGTTGAAACCCGGTGCGCGACACATTGAAGGCGAATATTTTGAGGGGCGGGCTCAGCTTGACGAGGAAGGACTCGTACCGAATCTCCAGGGAAGAGGCGGGCGCCGGCTGGGGTGGGCCGCCAGCACCACCGCCCGACGCGAGGCCCTGGAGTTGCTGCTGCAACAGCTGGTGCTGCGCGAGCGCGGACATGGACAGGCGACGGTTTTCGTCCTTTGAGGCAGCACGCTGCTGCTGGGCCTCGTCCATCGGCGCGACCACGGCAAAGCAGCTGGTAAACACGAGCAGCGAGCGATCGCGGTTGAGTGACGCACCCACAATGTTGGTTGTACATGGATGTGTGTAGATGGTCTGTGCGACCTTTCGCTTTGTGTCATAGAGGTCGATGAAGGTGAGTTTTGTCAAAAAGTGCTGTGGGGAGGTGGAAAAGAAAGAATGAGGTTAGTTACAAGGATGTCGTTGTTGCCTACTTGTGGTTCATCACGCAACAAGTCTGGTTGTTGTTGCTTACCACATCGTTTGCTTCATATCCGTCCCAGGCGTAGAGAATGATATGCCCGAGCTCCTCGCCGATGATGCGAATGGGCAAGTCGAGCACCGACGTGACCGTGTCCTGGCTCATCATCAAGCAACATAAAAGCACGACAGACAAACAGCAAGTCGTGAGTAAGATGTTTGAATTCACGCATGTGAGTAAAAGCCGGATCAGATTTCGGAAAAACAGCGAAAGTCAGTAAATGTTGTGTTGAGCTCATGCACCTCTCCTAACCATCGTAAAACTTCAGGATGAGTTGCATAACTCTATCCGAACGCATTACATGTTGGATTGTGCTCGGCCAACCTTTGTGATCTTTTTGTATGGAACACCATTGAAAATCGCTCCAACTCGAATTTTGCTCGTTCAACCTCCTCTAACCATCCCAAAACTCCATCATAAGTTCACGGATCCATCTCAAACACAGTGCACTTGTCAGACTGCACTAACTCCAACCTTTGTGATTTTCTGTATGGCGCACCATTGAGCAATCAATCTTTGCTCCAATCTCTCAAGCAGACCGCCCCCTTTTCCGCCTTCTGCCCCTCCAACTCGGCACACTCTCAGCATATCCCACTCTTGCCCTCAACCACTTGACCAGAGTCCGTGTGAGCATCAGCCGCATCCTGATCACTGTCCGTTCACTCTCAGTCAGCTGCTTCCTGCATCTCGATTTCCCTCCTCCCCCTCCGCCCGCCCTCAAACTGAAGCAGACTGCAACTCGTTTGATGGTGATTTTCGAGTGGGGTTTGGTTACAGGACGAGCAAGTCGCGGCAGGTTGGGAAGCAGATCCCGCTCAATGGAAAAGACCTCCTGAAAGTCAAGCATTCAATGGAGTGGGGGAAATGGGGGACTGAGAGTCTGAGTTTAAAAGTAGGGGGTTTGGATGAATGAAGCTTGAATTATAAGGGTATGCAAGTCCATAAGGATTTGAGAAACGGACGATTGGACGAATTTGACGTGGCTGCAAGCTCTGGTTGGAAGTCGTGGGCTCACAGGCACTCAGATTAGGGATCAGGGAGGGTTGTTGAAGCAACGGAAGCGATCAGGATTGGAACTCGAGCAATCCAGGCTGTTGGGACAAAGAAATGGAAGGCAAGTGGTTGTTGCAAGCGGGATTTTGGGTGGTAATTGTTCATTCACAAACAAGAAAAGAAAAAAAGGGAATAAGAAGGCGTCCAGAAGACCAAGGAAGAAATACACACGAGAAGTCGAAGCAAGAGGAAGAAGAAGAAGAAGAGAAACAAAAAAGTACAAAACGCTGGTTCATTGCGTCGTTGTTTCAATCCCATTGACCTTGTGTAAGTTCGTGCCCGTCCGTCGAAAAGGACAACACGCAAACACCGAAAAGCCAACAGGCTACGACACAAATTGCAGCACAGGAGAGAGAGAGAGACATCAAAGCAGAAGCGTCACCGCCGAAACAAGCCGAAAATTCGCTTAGAATCGGCCGGGGTAGGTTCCTGCCTCGAGCTGGTCATTCCAAGCCGAGATCTGCAGACGACGAACAACACCAACAGCAAACGCAGCATATTCGCGATCGTAGGAAATGTGAGAATGTTGTTACAAAAACGAGTCGGCTCAGACTGAAGCTTTTTCCCTCAATTGAGATCAACCAGCACCCCTCAGCGCCACCAAACAATCGACAATCGACACTCACCCAGGCAGTCGGGCAGAGGATGGTGTAGTTCTTCTTGAAGGCCTTGCAAGGGGCATAGTCCTCGCCCTTGGCCTTGATGCACTTTTGATAGTCAACAAAGTTCTGCCAGCAGTTCTTGGTCTGGTTCTGGTTGGGGAAGCGAGCGTCGTATCCGATCGTCTCGATCTTGATCTCGGTCGTGGACATTGTGTTGTGTTTGTCTGCAGCAGCATCAGTGGAAATCGATCAAACGGAAAAAAAAAAAAAAAAAAAAGTTGGTTAGCAAAAGAGTATGAGCGAGCAAGTACCATTGTCTGGCTGAAGAGTGAACGCAATCCGTAAGTCTCGCACTGTTTGAATCGTCCAATTTTTTTTTCGCTCTTTTTTTTTTTTTTCTTCTTCCACTGTCTTCTCGCTCCGCCTCCGCCGCACCGACCCGCCACCCCCGCAACCTCCCCCATCGCCATCTACATCTCACTCTAGTCATCACCATCCTCGATTCCGCGGCGTCTGTCTGTCGCTGTTGGACGAGAACGAATGAAAGAGAGACATCATCTTTTTTTTTTTTTTTTTTTTTGCTTCAATGCTTTTTCTGCCGTTCGTTCGTTCGTTCGTTCGTTCGTTTCGCGCCAATCTCGCGAAATCAAAGTCTAGTTCATCAAAACTCACAAAAACCAGCGACTTTCAATTTCAAAACGCCAAACAATCAGAAAACAAACGAGAGAAAAGAAAAAAAAGAAAAAAAATCCCAGTCAAAAGCGTGGCTCATTTTTTTTTTTTTTTTGGATTTCATTGAGTTTTCCATGGAAAAAGCTTGATTTTTTTTTTTTTTTTTTTGTATGAGTTTTCCATTGACTTTTTTTTTTTTTTCTTCTTCTTCTTCTTCTTCTTCTTCTTCTTCTTCTTCTTCTTTTCATCTGCTTTCGTTCTTTCCACTTGTTTTTCGTGATCATCGTCTTTATTGATGAGATCGTGTTTGCTGTGTGTTTTGCGTTGTTTGATGATCGTCTCGTTTTGTCATTGTTGAAAATAAATAAAAAATCACTTGTAATGTGAATCCAGCAAAAAAAAAAAAAAAAACTTACAAAAAGAAAAGACTGAAAAAATCCCAAAAACAAAAGATCAGAAACGTTAAAGTTGAGAGATTGATATGTTGACGGATTCAGAGTAAAGTAAAGCATTGCAAGAATGGGAAAAAAAGTGAAGGAGGGAGAGAGGAAGGTAGGAGTGGCAAACACTGAATGGAAAAACGCAAGATGCGGAACAACTGTATTCTACACTGTACAAGCTCATTTCAATCACGAGGACGAAGCAGCAGGAGGAAGAGATCAGACAAAACCCAGCACATAACCAAACACTGGGGAGATCGGAGAGAACAGGCACTTCATGCACTTTACAAGCTCAGTTCAGCCACAGTCTTGGATGCTGCTACAAACCCCCTCCCAAGAGTGCAGTTTTGACAAAACCTCCAAGCCGAGCATCAAATACAGTACAACTCGGTCATTAAGACTGACGCTTGGCAGCGCTCGTCGGGTCCTTGCCAGTCACATCCTCAAACTTAATCCCAGCGGCGCTCAGGCTCGAGACCAGGTGGTTGCCAAAGGCCGAGGCTGTGGTGGCAACGCCGGCACGAAGAGGCAGCTCGTAGCGATGATGCGCGAGAAGCAAGGCACACTCGGAAAGCATCTTGGCCGTCTCAGTGTAGCCGGGGTCGCCGCCGCTGACAACGCCTTGGGCGAGCACGGCGCCCTTGGCATCGTAGGCAATCACTTGCGACTTGAACCAGGAGCGCTTGCGACGCTCTTCGGATGGGCCTTGGCGCTGCTTGGGACCAAATCGCTGGAGGTAGGCGCGGCCACCAGGAAAGCGGGCAACAACGGTCAACAGCAGCAGGATGGGGAAGAACAGCACCAGTTTCAGCACAGACTTGAAGCCGCGCATCTGGTAGTACTGTCCGTAGTAGAAGGGCGACGGGTAGGGCGAGGCCACGTTGGTGGTGCTGCTCCCGCTGGCTTTTGGTGTCAGCTCCCAGCTGCGGCGCACAATGGCCGTGTCAATCACGGGCAGTGGCATGACCCAATCCTTGACGGCCCGCATGTATTGGATTGAAAAGCGCGGGGCGTTTGCGGCAGGCGGGAAGAGGAACTGCGACAGCGAGCCAGAGTTGTACCACGCCTGCATCAGCTGCCTCAGATCGCTCAGCTGCGACATGCCCACAGCCTCGATCGCCGTGGTGAAAGTGCCGTTCGACAGGTTGGCGCGGGCGGCAATGACCGTTTTGACCGACTGAACGCGGGAGGTTTGCGTCGCTGCGTCAATGCAGCCAGGCAGCTGCAGCGTGTACCACACACCCAGGTCTGCAGGAATCGAATCAAACCCGCAGCAAGGCACAATGAGCACGTCTGCCTCAGTGGCACGCTGGTGGAATTGCTCCACCACCGCCGAGACAAAACGCGGCTCGCCGGTAATGTCCACATAGTCTGTGTGCGTCTGAGCGAAACAGGGAGAAGCAGGAATGATCGTTAGCAGACCAATACCATAGTCGCGTTCAATCATCATAGGCGAGCAGCACGTACTTCGATGCACGAGCGAACGACGGGAATGCCGTACGCGATGAACGGTCCAACGCAATTGAGGAGCACCCTGGTAGACACCCCAAAGCAATATTCACACAAATGACGACAAGGTAAGCACACTGCGAGTATAAGATGCTCAGAGCTCAGAGCTCCAATTTGGAAATTGACAAATTTGTGCCAATAATACGGTCTCAATCCCTCCTCACCAAGTTCGAGCAGTCGCTGCCTTGATGGAAAGCTCGCTTTCGACATCCACGCCATCGACAACAACGACGTCTTCAGCGCAGGAACCTCGCAGGGCGATCAGCTCTGATTTGACCTTGTTGAGTTTCGCTGCGTCGCGTCCAGCTGTGACCAAAAATAAAATTGGAATAATGTTCGCAATGTTTCAAATGCAACGTGGTGAGTTGATGCGAGTTGAAATATCACGAAAGGGCTGAAGAGGGTGGTTTTGGAAGGCGGAAGCGGAATGATCCGACTAATTGATTTAAAACCCCATTCAAATCATACGGTCGAATGACTAAATCGCAATGCGAAACTGAAGGATTTCGTACCCCCGCCGTCTTATAAAAGTATGAGGAGTTTTTCGTTTTTGCGAAATTTTTTTGTCCCCCAATTGCTTTGTTTTTTACCAATGCCCCACTTGGACCCGGCTGGGAGACGCTCGGCGAGGTAGCGCGCAACAAGCGTTCCAGTAAACCCCGTGGCGCCAAACACGAGGACTTCGAGCTCGCGGGGTGCGCGGCCGGTGCGCGATGCAGCCTGAGCGAACGATTTGCGCGTTGTTGACATTGTGCGTTAGTGTGGAAAAGAAAGAAAGAAAGAAAAAAAAAAAGACTAAGCGACTCAGATTGAAATTGAGATTGAGTGGAAATTGAATAACTGAGATTGAATGGAAATTGAATCGAGCTTGAATGGAAATTGAATAGAGATTGAATCGAGATTGAATAGAGATTGAATAGAGATTGAATAACTGAGATTGCAATCAACTGCGTCGAGGCTTCTTCTCCATCTGTGTGCTGTTTGATGAAAGCACAACGCCCCACAACAGGTACGAGTCGGTACTGAATGTGATGGTTGTGCTGTGCTTCCAGTGAATTGGTTACCGACCGTGCGAAACGCTTGATTGTAGTATGCGATATTGTCACAACTTGTTCGGTGAGGCCTCTCGCTGTGAAATACCAACCGTCGTTGCTTTGGGGTTATGCCTCGGTGCATTGTCAGACTGATGCCTGTCAAAATCAAACAGAGCGGTCCAAACATTGCGCCCACAAGCATCAATTCTCATTTTCGTTCTGTTGTACTGTTACTGCGCCTCGCCAATTTACGCTGAATCTCGCGCTGCAAGGAAAGAGGGGAAGAGGAGATTAGAAACGAATAGAATCGGTCTCGACGACTCAGCGCAACAAGCTCGGCTGCTTGTTGAAGACAGCCTTACCTCAAAATTGCATGTCTATTTCAACTTGGATCGTTTTGCTTGTCTGACGATGAACGTGAAAACCGGCCACGAAACTACTTGTGTCGATCGTTAGGGAAAGAGATGATAGGTTTGGACTGAGATCTCTAGTCTTTTTTTTTTTTTTTTTTCAACAGACCTTTCAATATGCTGTCGTCGCTCTCGTCTCTTTGGAGCCAGCGCGAGTTGTACAAGATGACAAAGAGACAGCGGGAGTTGTATGACAAAGTCAAGAACGCGAGTGGCTGGCTCCTGTAAGAGAAAAGATTGAGTTGATTGGAACACAGTTGTTGACAGCGTGTGCGTGCTGACGACACGGAGCGGAACAGTCTGGCTGAGAGTCAGATTGGCGATGAAGAAGCGAAGGCGATTGCTGAGGCACTCAAAGGGAACAAAGCGGTGACTATGCTCGAGTAAGGCATCTCACTTTGACTGATGCTTGTGAGTGAGTGATACCAGCAGAGTGCTCATTGATGGAGGGGGAATGTGGACAGTCTGAAATGGAATGAGACTGGCGAAGCTGGAGCGCAGGCGATTGCTGAAGCACTCAAGGTGAACACGAAGTTGACTACGGTCGAGTAAGTCATCTCACTTTGACTGATGCATGAGAGTAGGTGATTCAGAAGAGTGCTCATTGATGGGGGGATGTGGACAGTCTTTACAACAATCTGATTGGCGATGTTGGAGCTCACGCGATCGCTGAGGCACTCAAAGTGAACACGAAGCTGACTACGCTCTAGTAAAACATCTCACTCTTGTTGGTGCACGTGAGTGGGTGATTCAGAAGAGTGCTCACTGATGGAGGGAAAAGCAGTCTGAATGCGAATCAGATGGCGATGCTGGAGCGCAAGCGATTGCTGAGGCACTCAAAGTGAACACGACGCTGAAGGAGCTCCGGTAAGGCATCTCACTCTTGCTGGTGCATGTGAGTGGTTGATTCTGACGAGTGCTCACTGATGGAGGGCATGGTCAGACTGGGTGAGAATCAGATTGGCAATGTTGGAGCGCAGGCCATTGCTGTGGTTCTTTCCGTGAACACGACGCTGACTACGCTCTCGTAAGACACCTCACTCTTGCTGGTGTATGTGATGGGTGATTCAGAAGAGTGCTCACTGATGGAGGGGATGGTCAGTCTGGGTGTGAATCAGATTGGCGATATTGGAGCGCAAGCGATTGCTGAAGCACTCAAAGTGAACACAACGATGACCAGGCTCTAGTAAGGCAACTCACTTCGGCTGGTGCATGAGAGTGGGCGATTCAACTGATGAAGGCCATGGTCAGTCTGGACGAGAATCAGATTGGCGATGCTGGAGCACAAATGCTTGCTGAAGCACTCAAAATGAACAAGAATCTGACAACACTCTAGTAAGTCGAGTTGCGCTTCAGAATTCCGATCGTGCATGTATTGGCGCTCAAACTTGAAACTACATTCCGAAACGTCTAGTCTTGATCAGAACTTCATTTCCGAAAATGGCATCAATGCGTTGAAACAAGTCGGCAACAGGACATGCAAACTTTCGTAATTTTGACATGCTTGCTCTGCAATCATAATGGGATGGAGCGGTGCACTTACTTGTGTTTGATTTTAAACAGTACGGGCGGTCAACTCAAGCCGTCACCTGCTCAACTACAGGAGATGGCGTCTCGCGCCGCTCAAGTCCGTCCCAGCGTTCCAACAACTAAAAATCCGCAAGTTGCCCGTTCTGCAGCCAGCGTGCCACACGCTGCTCCAAGTTCCAGCCACGCTCCATCTTCTCCGACCCCTCCTGCCCCTGCCTCCAAACCCCGTGGCAGCGCGAACGCGGGTCCCGCGATACCAACTGACTCCACCGAAGAGATCCGTCAACTGCAAGCTCGCATCGCGCAGCTCGAACTCGAGCGCCAAGCACCACCAATAATCTCTGCCGCACCTTTCCTATCCAACATTCTGAAAGTACCATTGCAAGTTCTGTCGGAAGCAACGGCGCAGTTTTCAGAGTCCAAGCGTATCGGTGGCGGTGGATTTGGCAGCGTCTACTCTGGTGTCTGGAGCGGTCAGCGAGTTGCTGTCAAACGCTTGGCAGCGGATTCAACTCAAGGCATCTCTCAGTTCGAGTCAGAGCTCGAAGCCCTCTCGCGTTTCCGTCACCCGAATATCGTCACCATCATGTGCTATGCCCAGGAAGGCAACGAGCGTTGCTTGGTCTATGAGCTGATGCCAAACGGATCTGTTCGCGATCGTCTCGATCGCAAGGGTGGCACGCCTGCATTGAGCTGGCAGCAACGCCAAAACATTGCCACCGGTGTTGCAAATGCTATGCACTTTGTGCAAACTGCCATTCCACGTCAGCCGCTGTTCCACCTGGACCTCAAGACGGACAATGTGCTGCTGGACGCTCACTTCAACGCAAAGGTCGCCGACTTTGGTCTGACGCGCTCTGCGCCAATGCAAGTGGATGCACACAGCTACATTCGTACGCAAACGGTTCAAGGAACGCTTCAGTACATTTGCCCAGAGTACCACCACGACGGCAAGGTCTCGATCAAAACGGACGTGTACTCGTACGGCATGATTCTGCTTGAACTCGTTACGGGACAGCAGCCCAGTATCAATCTGATGGGTACCGTTCGGCGCGAGCTTAAGAAGAGCCGCAAAATCGATGCGGTGCTGGACAAGGCGATTGACTGGAGCCCTCAAGACAAGGAGTCGGCACAGATGATCGGGGCCGATCTTGCCGCGGATTGTCTTGAACCAGCGCGAGTTAATCGACCGTCGTTCGGCGAGATCCTGAGACGATTGTCGGGCGAAGAAGCTGAAGTGAACGAGGAAGAGGCTGTCGAAGACAGCGAACGCGAGTGCATGTACTGTTACAGCGCCCCGGCGAATGCCAAGCTGATGCCGTGCTGCCACGCATGTGTCTGTGTTGCGTGTGCTCAAAAGATGATCGAGCGTCCAGACAGGTGCATGGTTTGCCGAGTCCTTCCGACCTCCTTTGAAACGGGCAAATACAACCAGACTTTTGTTCCGTGAGCCTTTTTGTTGTTTGTTTGATTCTTGGATGATGTTGTTGTTTGCTGTTTCTGTTTGCTGTTTGCTGTTGTTTCTTGTTGATGATGTTCTGTAGATGTTGCTGTTGCTGCTTGCTGTTTGCATCCATAAAAGCTGTCGAAAACCACACCGTGCGGGGCCAAGGACATGCACGATGGTGGTGGCTGCTGGCCCATGCACGATGCAGGCATCGAATTGTGCCATGCTCGCCATGGTACCGAGTCATAAACAGCGGTGCAGAAGCGACCATTTTCGCAGCGACATGTTCGACCCAACGACTCCATCATCATCGCTCATTCCCCGCTTGCCCACCGCGCCGCTTGTGCGATTTACCGACTTACAGCTCACTTTGCCTTGATTTGGTCGTGCGTCGGAACACAGTTGTTGTTTTTGTTTTTTGCCGAGGTCGGTTCGTGATTGCAAAAAGCTGGGATCTTTGTGCGGGTTGTGTTTGAGGCGGGACTACTTTGTGGCCGAAGCCATCCACACAACACTCGGCAAGCTGCACAAGCTGCCATGGTGCTGATACTGTTGCTTGTTGGGGCGGTTGGCAGCAAAGCGGGGGGGGGGATGAAGCGGAGGCGGGTGAGGCGAAGGAGTGCTTGCTTGCTTGGGCGCGGGCGGGTGGTTGCCAAGCGGTGTCCGTCCCGTGACGGCGCCACCCCCGACCCCGCTTCCCCAACAAACATGAGACCCATTCTAATACGGCTCGACTTGAAGTGCGTCGCGTCGAGCGAGATCCGACTGGAATGAGAGAGTTTCAATGATATGATAAAATCAAAACCAATTTAAAAAAAATCGCAAAGCGGAGGTTTCGTTTTGTTGGGTGACCCAGCAGCAGCAGCAACGCGCCGGTCTGCCGTTCTGCATTACAATGGACGCATGCAAGCGGAGTGCCAATGCGGCTTTGTGCAGCGACGAACTGTGCGGCGATGGACAAAGCACCAACACACAAACCCATAAAAAGCAATGCAATGCTAAAGTCCCAACGCTAAAAACACCCGAAAGTACAAATTTAGGCGTTGAGCTCGATTACTTTATTTGGTGCTGGTTTGGTTGAAAAATTTGGCGTTTTGTTATTTTTAACAATATTGTTTTCTGCATTTTTTTTTTTTTTTTTGTTTGGTTATTAAACTAGTGAATGGAACCGAGAACAAGAATCAACTCCACCACGTTAGCGGCGGCGGCGCTTGTGTTCCTGCTGTGCGTGGCGATTCAGGCGCTGGAGTCGCATGCGGTCGACGCGTGTGGTAGTGCTGGCGTGTGCGCGTGCTCGGGCACTACGGTCGATTGCTCCAACCGAGACCTCGATCTCGGGGACATTCCCAGCGGTATTCCGGCAAATACAACAAGTCTGTAAGGCAGCAGAGAACAACACTCTGTATGGATAATCGGACCGCACAAGCATCAGGCTCACCACGGCCTGGGTTTGATCCACATAGATTGCTTGGCAGCACCAAGATAACCACCATTTCCGCGAGTAACTTTGCAGGCCTTACAGCGCTAACGTATCTGTAAGCAAACCATCCCAAACAGAAAGGGATGGAAAGAAGCAACTCTCACGATTCTGACGACGCTCTCTAGGTCCCTGGATACCAATCTCATGACCAGCATTTCCGCAAACACGTTTAGCAACCTGGTTGCGCTGAAGGAGTTGTATGTAGGCGGCTTGACAAAGGGAGAGGCAACGCGAAATTGGCTCAACTTTGTCTGCTTTGCATTCGATAGAACCATTTGCTGTAGCCCAATCACCTCTATTTCTGCTCAGGCCTTCAATGGACTATCTGAGTTGACATCCTTGTGAGTGAGCGAGAGTACCACGAATGCAAACAAGATAAAGTTGCTGACTGTATTCTGCTTGCATCCGATAGATCAATCCACAACAACCTGCTCACCACCCTTTCTGCAGGGACTTTGAACAGCTTTTCTTTCTTGTCATTCCTGTAAGAACGACGACTACCAGAAGAGGTTGTTATTGTAGATACCTCCGCTCACTTTGCAACTCGACAGTGACCTTCGCGGCAACCAATTCAGCACCTTCCCTACGGCCGCCTTTGCCGGGCTTGATTGGCTGCGTACCATGTAATTTAGCCAAAACCAGGTTGATTGAGAATGCAGCACGAAGAATTGACTCAATTGGCTACCTTTGACAGGTCCATTGGGGACAACCCATTCACGACCATTCCTGCAGGGAGCTTTATCGGGCTGGCCGGGCTGTGGACCTTGTAAGCAGCTGACGGAGAGAGAGAGAGAGAGAGAGAGAGAGAGAGAGAGAGAGAGAGAGAGAGAGAGAGAGAGAGAGAGAGAGAGAGAGAGAGAGAGAGTGTGTGTGTGTGTGTGTGTGTGTGTGTGTGTGCGGCTAATCAACTGTTTCATATTCTCAATTCTTACGGTCGCCAGAGACCTGAGAGGCAGCTCAATCAGCAGCATTGAAGCAAACTCCTTTACCGGGCCGACTTCGCTGCGAGCAATGTAAGAAAACAAAAGATGATGTACTGAGGAACAAGGAGCTGTAGCCGTCTCTATCTCATTCGGTCAATGTTTTGATAGCTACTTGGCCGATTGCCAACTCACCAGCATTCCTGCCAACGCCTTTACCGCGTTGACCGCACTCAATTATCTGTGAGCGCGAAGGCCGCTACTCGTGTTTGTGGAATCCCATCGATCAACTCTCTCATTCTGCGGTCCATTTGGTAGGTGGCTGTACATGAATCGACTCACCAGCATTCCTCCGGGAGCCTTCACCGGCTTGACCGCACTGCAGATCTTGTAAGCATGCCGACTTTACTGCCAATGCAACAGTGGTGAGTTTGCTCAATCAGACTACGTTCGGCAGACACCTGTTCACCAATCAAATCACAAGTCTTCCTGCGAACCTCCTGACCGGGCTGACTGCACTTAATACTGTGTGAGCAAGCTCGCAGCCCCGCAGTCTATCACATGCAAATATCTCACCATGTCCGTTTTGGTTGTAGGAGCTTGCACACCAACCCGTTTACAACCTTGCCACCTGGTCTGTTTCAAGGCTTGCAAAATACTCTCTATTTGACCCAAAATTTGGGAACTGTCCTCGCGCCCAACAACTTCACCTTTGGTGGGTCCACTGTGGCTCCTCCCAGCATGTATGGCAGCGCGTCAACACCGTCCAGTAAGTTGTTTTTTTTTTTCAACAGATTCGGTTTTCTAATCCCCCTCATCCAACTCACTAGCACACTGACTCGTCGCTGCTGCAGAGTGTGATACAGCTTGCGCCACCTGCTTTGATGCCGGCTCTGGTTCATGCTGTGGAGAGAACTGTCTGGCATGTAGTTCATCCGCCGTGTGCACGCAATGCTACGAAGGTTACGGTGTGTTGAATGGCATGTGCGCTCCGCTGGCTTCCGTCGCTTCGGATTCAGTCGCCTCCGTTGCGTCTGCCGCTTCAAGTATCTCGGCGGCAGTTGCTTCGGATTCAGTCGCCTCGGTTGCCAGTGCTGCTTCAAGTGTCTCGGCGGCACGTGCTTCCGCCACATCCGCTTCAGGTGCTTCTGCCGCCTCGACTGCTACTGCTTCACTTGCATCTATATCCAGTGCTTCGGTTGCTTCTGCTGCTTCTACTGCATCGACTGTCGCGGCCTCCGTTGCATCCGTCGCGTCCGCAGCGTCAGCAACGGTCGCGAGTTTGGTTTCTATCAGCTCTTCCTTGTCGGCGTCGGTCGCTTCCATTGCCTCTGCCTCTGCCGCCTCAGCGGCGACTGAAGCCTCGACATCCGCTGCTTCCTTTGCGTCGGTTGCTTCTGTCGCGTCAGCTGCGACTGCCGCTTCGGCGTCCGCGGCCTCGGCTGCCTCCAACGCCCCTCTGGAGAATTCCGACAGCTCGTCTCCAGCGGCTGCAATCGCTGCTGCTGTTGTATCAGTTGTGGCTGTCGCCCTAATTGCTCTCGCCGTCTTTTTGGTTCGACGTCGGCGTTCGCGACAACGCTCAGTCGCGCAACCAAAGGACCAAGAAACATTGGAACTGACCATCTCGCCTCTCCCCAAGTCCAATTCCAATTCCAATTCCGATTCCAGTCCACCTCCCAAAAACGACGACAACTCTGGCTACGACGTGGTTGATCCAGTGCTGCCAGAACCCACGTATCAACCCTTCACAACAACTCCCGCGAAGAACGATGATCTGATCGACGACTACGACTATACGGTGATCGACGACTATACCGCCGTCTATGTCGCAGGTAGTAATTCTAGTCGCGTTCGTGATGGCTTGACCATTTTGAAGCATCTTGCCAGTGGTAACTTTGGCGACGTCGCACTCGGTCAAGTGCCGTTCAGCGTCCTGCCCCAACGAGCACAAGCCTTGCTTGGACGCAAAGCTTCGTCTGAAACCGTTCAAGTTGCAGTCAAGTCTCTGAAGTCTGACGCAGACGAGAAATCCCGCAAGGACTTTGAAAGCGAAGCGAAACTGATGGCCCCGTTCGTGCATCAGAATGTCGTGCGGCTGCTTGCGGCACTTGTCGAGTCAGAGCCCCATCTCGTACTGCTCGAGTTTGTGCAGTATGGCGATTTGCGCACGCTGCTGCAAAAGTGCAAGCTCCACTCGTTTTGGTGGACGCAGAACGAGCAGGTGCATGCCATTCGTCAGATTGCACTCGGCATGGAGTACTTGGGCACGCTCCACTTTGTACACCGCGACCTCGCCGCACGCAACTGTCTCGTGGGGCAGGGAATGGTGGTCAAGATTGCCGACTTTGGGCTTTCTCGCGAGCTAGAAGACGAGAATGACTATTATCGCATGCAAACGCGCGGCAAGCTTCCTGTGAAGGTGGGTCGATGGTGTACAAATGGATGCTTGTTGCTGTGATACTAATTCAAGTGATCTTGCCCACATTAGTGGATGGCGCCGGAAACAATGACCTTCCGCAAGTTTTCGGCCTTGTCGGACGTGTGGTCTTTCGGCGTGACGGCCTGTAAGTCGAGGGACTCTATCGCAGTGATGTGGGGTCGAACGTTGTTCTCACTTGATGCGGCTGCGGCGATGCTTGGTGGCAGGGGAATGCTGTAGTTACGGCGAACAGCCGTACGGCAAGTTGAGTGGTCGTGACACTCTTGCTCACGTGGAGGCTGGCGGTCGTCTGCCCATGCCAGAAAACTGCATGCCCGAGCTCTACAACATGATGATGACTTGCTGGAACGTGATACCAGAGTTCCGACCAAGCTTTTCGCAGCTCGTCAAGGTGATGTCAAGTTTTGAGGATGGGACGACCATTCGCGACATTGGCGCCAAGGTGTGACACTATGTTCGACGCTTATTTTAAACATTTGTGCATTGCGCATCTCGAGGAGTCTTTGTCTATGTGTGTGTGTGTGTGTGTGTGCTCGATTTGTTTGTTTTTTCCTGCTTATTTTTCCTTGATTCTCGACCTCGCAACTTTGCCACAATTTCGCCACACGCACCCCCAGTGACAGGCCAGCGAGTAACAGTGACGGTGACAGAGACAGCATGAGACTGAATAACTGACGGTGAGATTCCCAAAAAAGGGGATTCAGTCTTCGTTTCTTCTCAAAGCATGAACATTTTCCGGTTGGCGGGCGATTTGAGCCACGTCGTCGCCATCTTCCTCCTCCTCTGGAAGATCTGGACGACCCGCTCTTGCAAAGGTAGCCCACACGCACAAGCATACATTGTACACTGCACACATTGTCGTGGAACATTCAAACAAAAAAGCAAGGAAAACAAAAAATCGGAAAAAACCGACAAAACCAGCAAAATCGCTGAGAATTGCTCAGAAAAAAAAAACTGAAACTACTCAAAAACTCAACGCAACGCAATGCATTGAAAGAAGGAAGAAAACGCGGGTTGCATTGAAAAAAAAGCAAAGAAGAAAGAAAGTCTAATGCAAATCCAGCCAAAAAAAAAAAAAAAAAGCGATCTCGATTTTTCTTTTTCCAATGGTTTTTCTATGAGTGAATTTTTTTTTTTTTTTTTTTGTTTGCAATGGTTTTTCAATGGATTTTTCTTCTTTTTCGTTCTTTTTCTTTTCTGTCTTTTTTTTTGTCGTTCTTTGTCTCGTTACAACTTGATTTCTTAAAGACAGAGAAACGAGAGCGAGAACGAGAGACAGAGAACGAGAGACAGCGAGACAGAGAACGAGAGCGCGGCAATGGACTGCATTGATTCATGATCGTCGTCGCCGCTCCTCCTCCTGCCAAACTGTGACGCTCCGAATTGCTGCGTTCTCGCGGTCTGTTGTGCGATGGTCGGCGTTGGAGCTGGACTTGTGGAGAGAGAGAGACACAGAGCGAGACTCTCGTTTTTCCATTGCCAATGCATTGAAGCCGTTTTGCTTGAACTTCGAAGGTCCAGCGTTCGTTCGAGCAGTTGTTGGGAAAGAAACGAAGGCTGCGTTCGTTGTGTCAGAGTTTGGGAAAAAGGCAGTCAATGCTTGGAGAGAGAGACGGAAAGCGAGAGTGCGAGTCGGGAAAGCAGGAAGACGTGGCAATGGTAGTCCCATAGAACCAGAACAAGTACGATACGTTCACCAAGTCTGGGTCAAGTCCGATGGTAGTAGTCTCAGGGATGGTCCCCAATGGTCGTCCCAGCGGAAAGTTTGATCAAGCTCTATGATAGTAGTACGATCGTTCCCATGGTCAAGTTTTACTATGATGGTACTATGGTACTATGGTACTATGAGTGGTGCAAATCGCACGTCGACAAGGTCGTGAAACAGTTCCCATCGGTGAATCCAAGTCCAGTACTATGCAACTATTGTCGGATATTGCAGAAGCCGGACAGTCGTGTTTCCCGACCAATGGACTCGTTGGACCGCTTTCTTGTCTGGCGAACGCGGATTGTCGCATCAACGTTCTGTTGTGCTGCACACGATCGTTTGCTTGAGAGCCATCATATCGTATATGGGGTGGCATTTCGATGAGGTTCCGTTGAATACGACCCTCTTCTTCGATCGCATTCTCACTTTCGCGCTTTTCGTCATCCTCACCATCGCATTCAACTCCACGCTTCTTCTGTTGTCTTGTCGATTGTTGGTTGTCTTCATCTCATTCAATTCCTTCGCTCTTGTTGTGTGTGCTTTGCAGGCATCTCGCTGCGCAGCCAGGGACTCTTTGCGCTCGTTTTCACGCTCCGCTACTTGGACTTGTTCACGACGTACATTTCGCTGTACAACACGGTCATGAAGATTCTGTTCATCACCTCGTCCTACGGCACCTGCTATCTGATTTTCAAAAAGTTCCGCGCGACGTACGACCACAACGTCGATAACTTCCCGCTCCAATATCCCCTGGGCGCCTGTGTTATCCTCGCTCTCATTTTCAACCACAGCTGGGATCCCGTCGAGGTGAGAACAAAAGGCCCACCACAAAGCTGGAGCTGCTTTTCAAATGTTGTTTTCTTGTTTTTCTCACATTGCAACCAAAACCATCACACACCCTCAGTTGCTCTGGACTGTCTCCATCTACCTCGAGTCGGTCGCCATCATGCCGCAATTGTGGATGATCCAAAAGACTGGCGAGGCAGAGAGCGTCACTTCACACTACCTCTTTGCTCTTGGTGCATACCGCGCCTTGTATCTCCTCAACTGGGTTTACCGCTACTTTGAGGAAGACCACTTTGATGCCATCGTCGTGTTCGCCGGCATCATTCAGACTGTTCTCTACTGCGACTTTTTCTACCTCTACATTACAAAGGGTACGGCATGGTTTGCCTAGGTTTGGGCTTCGTTTCTTTTTCGTTTGGTTTTCGTTTGCTCATCACTCGCGTGTCTTTATCGTTTTGCACGACAGTTCTCCGAGGGCAACGCTTGAAGATGCCCATCTAAATCTATTTGCAAGTTATTTTCGCTTTGTTTTGCCAGTGTGTTTTCGGGCTGCAGGATTCAACACGAGGCTTGTTTTGTTTTCTCGCCCCTTTTGCGTTTGCTTTTGCTTTTGCTTTTGCTTTTGCTCGGGTGTGCAAAACAACGATCTTTTGCTTGAATGTTGTTGTTGTTGTTGTTGTTGTTGTTGTTAAAGTCACAGCCTCTGTTTCATTGTGTTGTTCGTTTGTCAACTTATCTGCGCTTCGACGATGCTTATTTCCACTCGCGTTGACTAGCAAACAACCTATTCCTAAAAGCACAAATCAACAACACTGCGTGCGCTTGACAGCCCTCAGTCTTCTTCTTCTTCTTCTTTCTCAGATCCATGTCTGAGCAGCACGGTTTGAAGCGCGCCCATTCGGATCTCGACCGCGCCTCGCCCTCCGACCCCGACGCAGCACCGCAGCGCCATCATGACGACGGCCATCCTCACGACCATCACAGCAGCAGGAAGCGAGAACGGTTTGACGATGGCTCTGGCTCTGACTCGGACTCGGACGAGCGAGGCGGACTCGGACTCGGACTCGGACTCGGCTCATCCAACCCATTGCATGACAATGATGTTGAGGATGCTGAGCGATCGGGCAAAGTGGACGAGTCGACGGCAGCGACGTTGATGGAGACGAGCGAGGACGACCAATCTCAGTCGCGGGCAGTCGCAGCAGCACCGCTCAACTTTGGCGAGCGTATGCTGGTAAGACAAGTTTAAACATTGGAGATTGAGACGGGCGGAAGGTTGGCGACGGGGGGGAGAGATGAAAGTGGGACCGACTGGATTGCAATGGAAACTTCCACACACTCTGCTGCGTGTTGCAGTATGCTGATTGTATGTGTTATGACGTGTCTGAATTTCTTGTGTGCGATGGTAAATAATAGCGTAAACATGGTTGGTCGGCCGGACGAGGTCTCGGTGCCTCAGAACAAGGTAAAAACATACTCAGAAAGAGCTCATCTTAGATACTCGGTCGGAATCTATCGACTTGACAGTCGCTGTCATGCCTCGATTGTCGTGCTTGCTTACGAAACACGCAATGATTATTTGGTAGGTATCGCGGAACCGATTGCGCCGGAAGGAAACGTCGATCGTCTTGGTCTGGGCATGGCTGCTCCTGCACCCATCCGACATGTCGTGGATTTATCGCGCCCAATCCCTCACCAGCAAAACCAGGTTGTCTGGCTGGAGCGCCCAAGCGAGGAGCAGAGCAAGCCGTTCGTACTGGACGCAGACCGCGACTTGGTCGTCGAACCGCACGGCCCGATCGATTACAACATTTTTTGCGACAGCGAGCTGGTTCGAAAGCTGTTTGCAGCAAAGACAGTGTTTGACGGCATGCCAGAGCACAAGTTCAAGAACGCGAGATCCAAAGCCAATCCGCACGAATCCATTGGCAAGAGCGCCTTTATCAACCGCGCGGCACTCAAAATGGCGAATCTCGATCATGTCTTTGAGATTATTTCGCTCAATCATGCAGACGACAATGTCCGTGTTCAACATCAAAAGGCCACTGCGGCTGCTGCTGCTGCTGCTGCTGCTGCTGCTGCTGCTGCTGCTGCTGCTATAGACCAACAATCGCCGAATGTCCCAACCAGCGACAATGAGACCGAGCTGGACGGCAATTCTGCAACAACAAAAACCACAAGCATGGCCGACCGCGTACCACTCGCCGCCACTCTGGCAGCAGACCAAGTGGTCATTGCTTGCGATATCTGCGCAGGCCCCGGCGGCTTTTCCGAGTACATGCTCTGGCGCCGTCCACAGTTGTGCAAAGTGTTTGGTTTTACTCTGCGAGGCGACCAAGATTTCACTCCACACCTCTTCCACCCTGAGTGCATCCAGGCCGACTTTCACGCGTGCTATGGCGCAGACAAGACAGGCAACATGCTGTCCTCCGACAACATTCGCCACTTTGCCCAGACGGTGCGTGACGGCAGCAATGGAGTTGGCGCCCATTTTTGCATCGGCGACGGTGGATTTGGCGTTGGAGGCGATGAAAACTTCCAGGAAGAGCACCTCAAGCAGCTGCTACTCTGCCAATTCTTGACGGGTCTTGTCGTCCTGGGGCCGGGCGGGACGTTCATTTGCAAAGTGTTTGATCTGTTCACGCCGTTCAGCGCTGGACTGGTCTACATCATGTCGCGACTCTTCCGCCGAACGTGCCTGATCAAGCCATTCACGAGCCGTCCCGCCAACTCGGAGCGATACATTGTGTGCGAGGACTTTCAAGCCGAAACCCCTTCCGCCATCATCGAGTACCTCTTCAACGTCAACGACAGTCTTCACAAGCTTCCTGGCTGGTCCCGGGAAGGGTGCGATGACATTACCCAGATTGTGGCACCCGAGCAGTTTGACGCCAGTTTCATCCACTATTTGCGGTCGTCCAACGAGTCGCTTGCACGCATGCAAATCGAAGCGCTAGAGTTGCTGTTAAAGTACGCCGAAGATCCGACTCTTGAAACGGTTGATCAGGCCGCCGTGGCCGAGAAATGCCTCGAGCTCTGGGGTGTTCCCGCCTCTCGAGCGCGCTCTCGTGGCGGCCAGTCCCATCGCGGAGGCGGCAACCATGGGCGAGGGCGAGGCAGAGACCGCAACCACCACAATCGCTACGATCACGGAAACAACCACCGTCGCGACGCTGCATCACCACGAGAGCACGGTCGTAACGATTACCAGGCCAACAGGGATTACCGCAACCGCGATTCCCATCATCATGATGACCACAATCACAACTCTGGCAGCATCGCTGATCGAATCAACCTGCCTCCTCCGGAACCCATTGCGTCCGGGTCTTCGCTGCAACAGCGACATCTCGAGAAGGCGCAGGAGCAGATGCGCGCACAAGCCGCGCGCGAACCCCCTGCCGGACTCTTGCCTCTGCCCCCACCGACGCAACGCATGCCATCTCCTCCACGCCACCACGACAACCGCGCACCGCCTCGGTACAACGACCGCGGACCTCCGCGATACAACGATCGGCCACGGTATGACGATCGGCCGCGGTATGACGATCGGCCGCGGCATGACGATCGGCCGCGATACGACGATCGACAGCGATACGATGATCGGCCACCACGATATGATGACCGGCCTCGTCGTCCGCAACATGGAAACTCGAATTCCGACCGTCGCGATGAGTATCGTCCCCATTATTAAAGCTGCTCATTTGGAGAATGCAGTGCCGTGTCGTAGCACTCGTACAAAACCAACCTTCACGTGTAACAAAATGTAATGCGTTTGAAGTACATGTAAACGAATACAAACACACAAACAGTACACTATCGATCGGCAAGACAGACAACGATTTGTGGGTGGAGGGACGGGGAAAGAGTAAAACTGAGAGAAACGGTCGAGGTTGGTAACCACAGCTGCAGAGGGACAGCGGACCAACGAAACAACAAGGATGCCAGCGTCCAGCGCCAGGAAAAACAATGCAGACGGAAGAAAACAACAAGCTCATCAAAACAGACTGAAAAAAAAAACAAGCATCAAAAACAGCCCACGAAACAAACGGCTCATGCGTCTGTCGTCAGATCGCTCTTGCCCTGGTAAGTAAAGCCCTTGAAAATATCATCGTCGTGACCAACAACCCGCTGGTTGGGTGTCAACACTGCTGGCATCTTTGTGAATTTGACATCAAAATTGCTGACATCGAGTTCCGAAGTCTGAATGGAAGCCAGAGCAAGAAAAGGTGAGACAATGATGCAACGGTGCGAGACCATTCGTGGTAAAAGCTGCACAGAGAAACTTACCACTGGCGGGACATATGGCGGCGTCAACTGCCGAGCAAGAAGCTTGTCGAAATCAATCGAGGCAAAGAAGCGATGCCTGAGAATCTCTTGACCATCAGAAGGGCCACGGCCCAGGCGATCTCGCGGGTCGCGGACAAGCAGCTGGAAAAAAAATCACACACAATCAGGTCAGCCAAAGACAATTTCAACAACCACAAACATCACAATCGCTTGGGAAAACACACCGCGTGAAGCAGAGACAGGGTCAAGGGACTGAAATGTGGCGGATAGTTGATGGGCTCGTAGAGAATCATCTCAAACAAGCCCTCAATCGTCTTGGCGCGGAATGGCGTGTGTCCGCACTGCATTTCGTAACAAACAATACCAAGCGCCCACCAATCGACAGAGCGACCATAATCGTCGTCTTCTAGCACCTCTGGCGCAATGTACTCGGGAGTGCCGCAGAACGTGGCAGTTCTGTCTTCGGGCTGCAGGTTGTCTTTCGACAGGCCAAAGTCTGTGATGCGAATGTGGCCGTCGTGATCCAAGAGCAAGTTTTCAAGTTTCAAATCTCTGCCCATCGGGGAAAAAAATTGCAAGAAGAACAGCATGAGCAGTGGAATTTGGAAAAATCACAAATAGCAAAGAGAACCGTCGGAACACGTACCTGTAAACGATGCCCTTGGCATGCAAATAGGTCAGTGCAGAGCCAATTTCGGCGAGGTAGAAACGCGTCTTGTCTTCGCTGAACGGTCCAGCGCGCTTCAGGTGCGTGTAAATCTCGCCACCGTTAATGTACTCCATCACGAAGAACAGACGGTCGTCCGTTTGGAATGCGAAAAAGAGCTTGACGACGAACGGGTGCTCTAAAATCTTCAAGACGCGGTTTTCCGTGACAGTGTGCGAGATGGTCTGCTCGCTCTCGACGACGGCCGCCTTCTTGATAATCTTGACGGCGTATACTTGCTTGGTGTCGTTCTTGGACGCCAAGATAACCTTGCCGAAGGTGCCCTTGCCAAGAACCTTCCAGAATGAAAAGTCTTGCGGGCCCAGACGAGCAGTGACGGTCGGGTCCGAGCAAAATTCGAGATCTGGAAGCGGTTGGTTTGTGGGTGAGTGACAGCGGCGACAGCTTGACACAAACAGAGCCGTAGACTAGTCATGCATGGAGTACAAACCTGGAATCGGGTTGCGCACGTCTGGGGGCGGCGGTGGCTTCTCGCGAATGACAACCAACGTGTTTTTCAGCTCTTTGATGCGCTGCTGTTGCACAATCAATTGCTGTCAAGTTTATCACAAAGGAGGGAAGGCGAGGTGAGTTGTTGTTGTCGAAATGCAGGGCGTCCAAGGCAGCTGCCCCTCAATGACTTACGTTTTCAAGGGTTGCCGGTGGATCGTAAAAGCTCTCGTACTTTTCGGTGAGCTCGGCCAACCGCTTTTCCTCCTGTCCAATCATGCGCTCAATCACCTCTGCGTCGAGGGGTTTTGCTTGGGTGTTTGATCCCAGCTCCGCTTGCTGTTAAAACGACAAGGTGAACAAAAAAAAAAGGTAAGCAAACCGAAATTTGCCTCTCCTTGTTCAACAACTGAAGTCCCAACACTCACATTGGCCACAATCTTCTCGGCGGCTTCGGTAATAGCAGCCATCCAGGAATCTCGGATCTCGGCCGTCTTGGCTTGCAGATTGACGCGATGGTCATTGCGCAGAATAATGACAAACTCGTTCTCCGTGCCCACCGTCTGCACTTTGCACCTGCGCAAGTCGATCGTGCTGCTTGGATCGCCGCCCTGTGTTGGTTTGTGCGAATGGTGAGTTTGCGCATTCATAGACAGGAGACAACTTGAATGCAAAATTTTCGACCCAGTTCCAATTGGTTTAGCACTGGACGTGCTCCATCGCCATAGCTTCCGTCCCTCTCAGACTGCACCAACATGTTACTCGATCTGGCTTTCAAAAGTGCAGCTGTATTACCTTGCTCGGATCGCGGTAATAGTTCAGAATGTAGTTGCGCAGGACAAAGTACCTCGAAACCCACTTTTTGAACAGTGCGCCTGTGTTGAACAAGTAAAAAAAAAAGCATTGAAAGCAGGTGAAGGAGTTGACGTCAAGTGTAAGATGTAGCGATGAAAAAAACAAAAGTTCACTCGAGAGTATAATCGCCACTTTCTAAATCGATTTGACTTTTCTCCTCCTTTGCTCCTCGCCCCTAACCCTAAGGATTCTCAACCCGCTCTCTTTCTCCTCCTTTGCTCCTCGCCCCTAACCCTAAGGATTCTCAACCCGCTCTCTTCCCCCTATAAAGTCCAGCTCTGACTCTTCAAATTCGTCGCTCAATCAGATCAACAAGAATCAAAACCGTAATGCAAATCCAGCCAAAATAAATAAATAAAACCGTAATGCAAATCCAGCCAAAATAAATAAAATAAATAAATAAAAACTCGACTTTTATTGTATTGCTTTTGTATTGCTTTTGCATTGATTTTTTTTTCTTTTTTTTTTTTTTGTTTGTTTGTGTTTGTTACTATTGGCTTACCTTGCTTGTCCAGCCAGCCTTCCTTGAGCAGCACGGTGCCCGACGCGCCTGCACCGAGCGCAGCTGCTGCAGAGGACGACGAGGACGAAGAGACGGACGAGGTCGAGCCGAGCGAGGGCAGCGAGAGCGTCGAGAGTGACTCCAACCCCAATCCTGCTGCTCCTGCTGCTGCTGCTCCTGTTGGTGCGCCTGTTGCTGCCGGTCCGGTGACTGCGACTGCGCCTGATGGTGAGGCGGACGGTGAGGACAACGGCGCTGCGGCGGCGGCCGTCGACAGCGGCGGCGCAGATGCGGTGGGCGAAGGCGGCTGCTGCTGGCTCATTGAAAAAACAACACAGAAAAAAAAAAAGAAAAAAAAAAAAAAGAGTGGTTGTGGATTTGACTTTTGGAAAGTGATCTGTGATTGGGGCGCGGGGGTGGGGGGTGGGAGGCCTTGTCTGAGAAGGAAAGGAGATGACATGGTCTTGAATGATTGAGGAAGTGGGGAATGGGAGTGTCGGATGGAATTGAGCTGTCTTGGAAGTCGAAGCAAAGGAATTGGAGACAGCTCAGCCCCAACGCCATCCGAGTGTCGTAGTCTCGCTCAGAGATGGTGCGATGGTACATCCGTGAGAAGACATAGGGAACCGGGGTACAATGTTTGCCATTCGAGAAGCGATTCGTACTTTGAAAGGAGAAAGCTGTCGTTTCAAGCAAAGATTGATTTTATTCAGCGCTGGCTTGATTTGATCCGCATCGACAACGAACGAGAAAGAGCTCCTGTTGATTGATACTGCTGCTGGTGTATTTGTTAACAAGATGAAGGGAGCAACGATTACGATAAATCCATCTGAGGCCGCGTGGATCGCGCAGTCCAGATTCGAATAGTCGTGTCGGCGGAGGCTGTTGCAAGAATGGGATCCATTGGGTGGAAATTGACAGCGTACACACGGTCGGAATGGCCTTCGAGTTTTTGAATGAGCTCGTGCGAACCAGCTGGGCCGCCCACGTCGAAAATGTACGCGGCAACGTCTGCGCTACCGGTCGCCAACAGCAACGTGCTATGAACCGATCGCTCCTTGTTCTTTGTGCTGGTGTGACAAACGGCGCAACCCCAGACGTAAGCAAGTGAGCAACAAGTCCATCTGCGGGTCGACAGAAGCTCTCTCGAGCATTGTGACGGCACGCCTTACTCTTCCAAGGCAGCATTTGATTCGAGCACATCGCTCAGATCATCCGTCGCCGACGATTGGGATTGAGCAGTTCGATCTACGAACGCAACATAAAATTCAGTCACCACGCGACCCGAAATTCAACAAGACGACGCAAATGTGCACAACCACAAAAAACGACGTCCACTCACGATAAATGCCATGGAAGAAGGAGCTTTTGATGGGCCAATTCTTGTTAGCGTGGCCTTTAACAGCATGCTGCAAACTAAGAGGTGTCTTGGGAGGCATTGATCCCCGATTGTACACTCGCAACACTGTCAAACGAGGGGTAAGCGTTGGTTTCACACAATCCGACCAAAAATCGCCATGAAACCTGTCAAAAACTTTACCATTGTCGTAGCTATTGACTGCAAGATACCGCTCTTCCTCTTCATCTGTAAGGCGCAAGGAGAAATCGATGATTAGGGCTCCAATCTACCTGTTGATGATTGCAAAAACTCAACAACTCACCCGACTCGGTTTTGCGGTAGGACATATGAATGTGCGAAATGGCTTTTCGCGTTTCGTCGTTGAGCACGCTCGCGTAGACACGAGCATTGCGCACGTCCCAGGTTTTGAGGCTTCCTTGTGAGTCACCCGACATGATGTACTCGCCGTCACGAAAGACAACACTACCAACGAGCAGCGCAAATTCACCCAAAGTAAGCCAATCTGATGAACCGATTCAGCCCACGACAACGGTACCCGACTCCAAAAGGCACGTACAGGGCATTGACCATGCCTTCAACGGTGGCAAACTTGGATGCCGGCTCAGCCTGCCGCCGATCGATGCGGTAAATCATATTGCGGCTTGTGCCGACATACATGATGTTGTTATCTAGAGGAGAAGCAAGCACAATGAGGGTTTGCACTTCACACACAGACCAACTAACTCAAGACACCACAAGAAAAACTAAAAACTCCTGCATACTCGTTGGATCGACTTTGACTGTCATGGCACACCCGGCGACCTCGTGGGTCGAGACATGCTTGGAGCCGTTGACATCCCACAATTTGACGCTCTGGTCATAGGACGCAGATGCAAGCATGGTGCTGTCGTTCGTCCAGCAGAGATCGGCGACATTCGTGCGATGGCCTTCAAACAACGCCAGCTGCCGCTGCAGCAGCGAATCCCACACGCGAACCGTCTTGTCCAGCGATCCCGAGGCAAGCACTTTGCCGTCAGGTGAGTATTGCACCGCGTAGACAGCTGCCGTGTGCCCCTACGCGATGCATGTTATCCAAACGCGGGTGAGAGAACGCAAATTCTCAAAAATCATGTCACCCGTCATCACCCTCCCCCCCTCAAACCCTCCACTCACCTTCAGCTCGTGCTTGTAAGCAAAGTGCCTGCCGTCACGGAGCCGATCGCGAACCGTAGTGACGGAATCTCGCATCCCGCCGCCGGATTGAGAATTGATTCCGGTTGCAACGGCCGTGTGATGCACCGCTGGCTGCTGCTGCAACGGATATGACGACGACGACGATGCCAACGAAGATGACGCTTGTGCTGTCGATGCATCGTCTGCAGCAGCGAGCGCGTATGGCTGGGCGGTCGCTTTGGGCGTCCCCGATTGAGAGTTGGGCGCGGATCCGAGGTCCAACCCCGCCGCCGTCCCATGGGCATTGGCAGCGGCATGCACACTTGCACCTCCAGCATGAGCGGCAGCGGCCTGCGGGTCGCGGCCTTGGCTGTACTGCTGCATTTGAGGCGAATTGGAGACGCCGCGCTGGGACTGGCTCGGCTGCGGCTGCGAGGACGCCAGTGCGGCTGCCTGGGCCTGCGGGGGCTCGAGCACAGTGTCAATGTCGAAAACGGCGGAGGCGGCGGCCGCGGCGGCCTTTCCAGTGCGGCGATCGCGCTCGGTCAGCATGTCCACTCTTTAGTATGAACGCGAGGCAAGGAAAAGGTAGGTTGAACGTCATGCAAATAGTTAAGATTCAGTATAAAATATGACCCGCTTTAAACTCGAGTTCCTGCGAATTCGTCCCTTTCACCCCCCCCCTTCCAAGCAACCCTGCGACCCCGCCGCTCAGCCAACAAACTCAGCACACTCAGCGACGCATACTTGATGCTGAGGTCGAAAACGGCCTTCCGGAGCCCGCGGTTGTCCCGCTCGAGCGACTCGAGCTTGGCTTTGAGCTCTCGGTTCTCCTTGGCAAGGGCTTCGACGGCCTGCTTGTCCTGCTGCTGCTGGGACTGCAGCAATGACGTCGACGGCGCAATGCTGGAACTCGCGCCGGCTGAGATCAGCGAAGAAGCGCCGGAATTGGAAGGAATCTGAGAAACTGGCTTCCGCGCGAGCGACATTTGTTTGTTTGTTTGTTGATGTTTCTCAGATGAACAAGATTAAAAAAGATAGACTGAATTCATTGTCAGAATGCAGAAAATCAAGGTGAGAGTGCTTCAGCGATCGCGTTTCGCTTCTTCATCACCAATCTGCTCCCTGTGTTCAGCCTGTTCATCTCCATTCTCGTCAGCACACATGCTGTCATACTGTTCCAATAATCATGAACTCGGGATTTTCTCTTACTCGAGCACTCCACTCTTATTCTTGACTTGATCATAGATCTATCATCAGATTTCCGTCATGGTCATCGTCAGACGAGCAAAACGATCTGAAGTTGACATTTCGACAGCATTTATGGATGCGTGACTTGAACAGCAGCAACAACAAACATCAACAACAACAGCAAGCAGCAACAGCAACATCTACAGCTACAGAACATCATCAACAAGAAACAACAGAAAGGCTCACGGAACAAAAGTCTGGTTGTATTTGCCAGTTTCAAAGGCGGTCGGAGGGACGCGGCAAATCATGCACTTGTCTCGACGCTGTATCATTTCTTGAGCACATGCAACGCAGACACATGCGTGGCAGCACGGCATCAGCTTGGCATTCGTCGGGGCGCTCCAACAAAGCAAGCACTCGCGATCACTGTTTTCGATCGGCTCGTCCTCATTTACTTCAGCTTCTTCCCCCGACAATCGTCTCAGGACCTCGCCGAACGATGGTCGATAGACTCGTGCGGGATCGAGGCAATCAACCGCAAGCTCGGCGATGACTTGAACCGACTCCTTGTCTTGACTGCTCCAGTCAACGGCTTTGTCAAGCAGTGCATCGATTTTACGGCTCCGCTTCAGCTGGTGTCGAACGGTAGACATCAAGTCGATGCTGGGCTGCTGTCCAGTAACGAGCTCAAGCAGAATCATGCCGTACGAGTACACGTCAGTTTTGACGGAGACCTTGCCTTCGTGTTGGTACTGTGGGCAAATGTACTGAAGGGTTCCTTGAACAGTCTGCGTACGAATGTAACTGTGCGCATCTACTTGAGCTGGCGCAGAGCGCGTCAGACCAAAGTCGGCGACCTTTGCGTTGAAGTGAGCGTCCAGAAGTACATTGTCTGTCTTGAGGTCCAGGTGGAACAGCGGCTGACGCGGAATGGCAGTTTGCACAAAGTGCATAGCATTTGCAATATCGGTCGCAATATTTTGGCGTTGCTGCCAGCTCAATGCAGGCGTGCCACCCTTGCGATCGAGACGGTCGCGAACAGAACCGTTGGCCATCAGTTCGTAGACCAAGCAGCGCTCGTTGCCTTCCTGGGTATAGCACATGATGGTGACGATATTCGGGTGACGGAAACGCGAGAGGGCTTCGAGCTCTGCCTCGAATTGAGCGACGCCTTGGGTTGAATCCGCTGCCAAGCGTTTGACAGCAACTCGCTGACCGCTCCAGACTCCAGAGTAGACGCTGCCAAATCCTCCTCCACCAATGCGCTTAGACTCTGAAAACTGCGCTGTGGCTTGTGACAGAACTTGCAACGACACTCGCGGAATGCTGGAGAGGATGGGGACAGCAGAGGTTGTTGGTGGTGCTTGGCGCTCGAGTTCGAGCTGGGCAATGCGAGCTTGCAGTTGACGGATATCCTGATGCGCGCTTGACTTGGAACTGGACATTCGTAACGTTGCAGGTTTGGGAGGACGGGGCGGAGGCGTCGGAGCAGAAGCAGCGTAGCTGGAACTTGGAGCCGCGTGTGGCATGCCGGCTGCAGAACGGGCAACTTGCGGATCTTTAGTTGTTGGAATGGTGGCCCGGACTTGAGCGGCGCGAGACGCCATCTCCTGTAGTTGAGCAGGTGACGGCTTGCGCTGATCGTCCGTCCTGTATGACAGTCCAACGCAGGTCAGTGCAGCGCTCCATCTAACTGTGATTGCAGAGCCAGCATGTCAAAATTACGAAAGGTTGCATGTTCTGTTGCCGACTTGTTTCAAAGCATTGATGCCATTTTCGGAAATGAAGTTCCTTTCAAGACTAGTAGTTTCGGAATGTAGTTTCAAGTTTGAGCGCTAACACACGCACGATTGGAAGTCTGAAGCGCAATTCAACTTACTTGAGCGCCTTCAGCGTCTTGTTCGCTTTAAGTGCCTCGGCAATCGCCTGCGCTCCAACATCGCCAATCAGATTGTTGTCCAGACTGTTCATCCCTTCCATCAGTGATCACTCGTCTGAATCGCTCACTCACATGCATTAGCAAGAGTGACATAGATTACAAGAGCCAAGTCAGCGTCGTGTTCACTTTGAGTGCTTCAGCAATCGCTTGCGCTCCAACATCGCCAATCTGATTCGCACTCAGACTGTTCATCCCCTCCATCAGTGAGCACTCGTCTGAATCACCCACTCTCATGCACCAACAAGAGTGAGATGCCTTACTAGAGCGTAGTCAGCGTCGTGTTCACTTTGAGTGCCTCAGTAATCGCCCGCGCTCCAACATCGCCAATCTGATTCTGTTGCAGACTGTCCATCCCCTCCATCAATGAGCACTCTTCTGAATCCCACTTGCATCCACCAACAAGAGTGAGATGCCTTACTTGAGCGTAGTCAGCGTCGTGTTCACTTTGAGTGCCTCAGCGATCGCTTTCGCTTCTTCATCGCCAATCCGCTCTTGATCCAGACTGTTCCCCTCCATCATCGTCAGCACACTCGCGCTGTCAACACTGTGTTCCAATCAACTCGGACTTTTATCTTACTAGAGCTGTCCACTCTCATTCTTGACTTCATCGTACAACTGACGCTGTCTCTGATTCGTATTCTGATCTAACAGCACGCTGGGACGGGCTTGAGCGGCGCGAGACGCCATCTCCTGTAGTTGAGCAGGTGACGGCTTGCGCTGATCGTCCGTCCTGTTTAAAATCCAACGCAGGTAAGTGCTGCTGTCCATCCAACTGTGATTGCAGAGCCAGCATGTCAAAATTACCAAAGCTTGCATGATCTGTTGCCGACTTGATTCAAGGCCTTGATGCCATTTTCGGAAATGAAGTTCCTTTCAAGACTAGAAGTTTCCGTAATTTAGTTCAAATTTGAGCGCTAATACACGCACGATCGGAATTCTGAAGCGCAATCCAGCTTACTAGAGCTCCTTCAGAGTCGTGTTCACTTTGAGCGCCTCAGCAATGGCCTGCGCTCCAACATCGCCAATCTGATTCTTGCCCAGACTGTTTATCCCCTCCATCAGTGAGCACTCTGCTGAATCACCCACTCTCATGCACCGATAAGAGTGAGATGCCTTACTAGAGCGTAGTCAGCGTCGTGTTCATTTTGAGTGCCTCAGCGATCGCGTGAGCTCCAACATCGCCAATCAGATTGTTGTAAAGACTGTCCACATCCCCCCATCAATGAGCACTCTTCTGAATCACCTACTCTCATGCATCAGTCAAAGGGAGATGACTTACTAGACCGTAGTCAACTTCGTGTTCACTTTGAGTGCCTCGGCAATGGCCTGCGCTCCAACATCGCCAATGTCATTCTCTTGCAGACTGTCCATCCCCTCCAATGAGCGCTCTTCTGAATCGCCCACTCTCATGCACCAGCAATGGTGAGATGACTTACAAGAGCTCAGTCACTGTATTGTTCACTTTGAGTGCCTCAGCAATCGCCTTCGCTTCTTCATCGCCAATCTGACCTAGCTCCAGGCTGACCATTCCCTCCACTCTCGTCAGCACACTCGCGCTGTCAACAACTGTGTTCCAAATCAACTCGGGCTTTTCTCTTACTCGAGCTCTCCATTCGCATTCTTGACTTCATCGTACAACTCGCGCTGTCTCTGATTCATATTCTGATATAGATCTAACAACATTTTGGAAGATTTTTGAAAAAAAAAAAAAAAAAAAAAAAGACTAGAGATCTCATCTCAGTCCTCAACCTATCATCTCTTTCCCTAACGATCGACACAAGTACCTTCGTGGTCGGCTTTCACGTTCATCGTCAGACGAGCAAAACGACCCAAGTTGAAATCGACATGCAATTTTGACTTTTCCGTTGAAGCAAGGCAGCTCAGCGTTCGTCTTGAACCAGCAGCTGAGCGCGTTGCGCTTAGTCGTTCAAACCGACTCTATTCGTTTTCTAATCTCCTCTTCCCCTCTTTACTTGCAGCGCGAAATTCAGCGTGGATTGGCGATGCGATGGTAGCACAACAGAACGAAAATGAGAATTGATGCTTGTGGGCGCAATGTTTGGACCGCTCTGTTTGATTTTGAGAGGCACCAGTCTGACAATGCACCGAGGCATAACCCCAAAGCAACGACGGTTGGTATTTCACAGCGAGAGGCCTCACCGAACAAGTTGCGACAATATCGGATACACGATCAAGCGTTTCGCTTCTTCATCACCAATCTGCTCGAAGCACAGCACAACCATCACATTCAGTACCGACTCGTACCTGTTGCGGGACGTTGTGCTTTCATCAAACGGTACACAAATGGGGAAGAAGCCTCGACTCGGCTGATTGAGAAACGCACGGCAAAAGGTTGTATTGCTGATCAACGAAACATTGGGGTTTTTCAACAAGGACCTCCATGAAGTGGATTACGAGGCAGAAACAATCACGGGTTAGGTTGAGCTAGCATAAACTTCTGCGGGATTTGCTTAACAGTGAGCAGGGCTCCGAGTAGGTGCTGAACCAGGAAAGTAATGCTGAACGGCGGCAAATTTCGCTCTCGTCGCCTTCCAGGTGAGCAATTACATGTACCTCTGTATTGTCAACTACAATATATAGCTCGTTGCATGTTCTCATACTGCGGAAGGACTCCAAGCTCAAGTGCCTCAGCAGAACGGTTGAAAAGTTTCATTGTTTTTGTTTGTCAGAGTTGAGCAACCTTTCTGTATCGCTTCACGAGTAAAAGCTGCCAACTCCAGTGCAACACCATATGTAAGACGTAGTGTTTTCCATGTATTTATGCAATCTTATGCCCCAAATCGCAAGTCGCTACAAAAATTGTAATTATGGCTTTCCTTTGGTTATTGTGCCTTAAAAAACTGCAGTGCTTGATTTTGTTGTTACTTTGAGCTACATGCCTTTTACTCGGTCAAATCTATTAAATTCTATAGTGGTAGTCTAATGCTATAGCTATGATTGCTTATTCGTGCCGCCCCTCGAGTCCAAGCCTCACCGCAATGTTTGAAAGTTTCGCTTGAATCAAACTGCTACCCGCGAGCACCTCTTATCACCGCTTTCACTTGCAATCAAGCAACAAACATATTTCCATCTTAACGAGCTTGTCCAAACGCGCGCCATGAATGCGGACATGTCTCATCAACGCGACACAACGCACCACTTTCAATCTTCCTTCAACTTTCAACGTTTGTTACTGTACTCAGCCTTTCCACCTCCACATTGACTTTCCATCTATATTCCGTCGTCACTTCTCATTATTCTCATTTATCATTATCTCGCTTTCTCAGAAAGCCGCCTTCCTAAAATGGCCGCTTCGCCATCGTCGACGCCATCGCCACAGCACCACCACCACGGCCGCGCGCACCACGCTCCTGTGGCGCATCCCATGGGCTCTGATGCATCTCCGTTGAGTGCGGCGGACGCGGCGTTCCAGGTGTTTCTGCTCGCTGCGCAGCTGGGCCGCCGCGACGACCTCGCCGAGCTCCACGATCGCCTCGCCAGCCACCCGTCCCAGCTCCAGGGAAGCTCGGCGGGGACCTCTGCTACCCATGGCCAGCGCGGCGGCGGCGGAAGCGCGAGTTCGAGCGAAGTCAAGTCGAGGCCACGATTGCTCAATCGTGCTCCCAATGCAAGTTCAAGCACTTTACAAGTACATGGCACTACTGGCCAAGGACGAGGTGTTAGCGATATCGTCAATCGCACAAGTGCAAGACCAAGTGGCTCTGGAATTACTGCATTAATGCTGGCTGCCACCGGTGATCACATCCATGCAGCGACGTGGTTGCTGGAACAAGGCGCGCAGGTCAATGCAGTCGATGCCGAGTCGAACTGGTCGAGTCTACATCGTGCGCTGTACATGGGCCAGATTCAAACAGCAATCCTGCTCATTGCGGCAGGCGCAGACGTCCATCTGAAAGACGCTGAAGGGATGACTCCGTTGGATTTGATTGCGCGAGATCGCGAGTGGCCCTTCCGCGTTCGACCGACGCCAGTGGCACCGCTGGCCCTTCCACTACGACGCTCGTCGCCTGTCGTGGGTGATGCTGCCTTTGCCTCTTCTCCAGCTGCCTCCGACCAGCATGAATCAGCATCTCTCTCGTCTGCCGCGTCTGCCGATGAACCAGCTCCTTCTTCATCATCCTCCGTTTTCGACAAGCCATCATCCGCATTGGCATTCTATGACATGCTAATATCCACAGAGCAGCTGCTGGAGGGCGCAGACGTATTCTCGTGGGGACTCGATCGAAACTACACGCTCGGACATGTTGGGGCGGAAGACCGAAACCATCCGGATCGCGTGGACGCCTTCGTTCGCATGGTCCCCCGAGCCCGAATCGTCTCTGCGGTGACGTCCAGCTTTCACTCGGCCTTTCTAACCGATGCAGGCGAGGTTTACACTTGCGGGTTTGGCTTGGGAGGCCGCCTTGGTCACGACTGCGATGACACTGTCATTGTGCCTCGCCGCGTTGGTGGACTGCTCGACGGCAAGGCCTGCGCGGCCGTTTCCGTTTCGCGTGACAACTCGGCAGTGGTGACCAGCAAGGGTGAGGTCTTTACGTTTGGCAGCAACGAACACGGCCAACTGGGCGTAGCTGGCCTTCCTGTTGGTCCGCACGCCAACTGCCCAAAACCGCAACTCGTCAAAGCGCTACGAGAACGCAAAGTCCCCATCATTGGCGTTGCCTGTGGGCGCACCCACTCTGCGTTCTATTCCGAGCAAGAGCTGTACACTTGTGGTCAAAACTTTGGGCAGCTCGGTAAGCAGTCGATTGAAAATTGTGGAGCTAGTTCCAGATGTCTGACATGAATCCGCCTGTGCTGATGTTGTTGTCGTTCAGGCCATGCTCAAAGAGACCCGCGCATTTTGGCACCCAAGGCCGTCCCAGCAGTCGCTCCAACTTCGGGACGCATTTCGCAAGTCGTGGCTTCTGACACGTTCACTGCGTGCCTGACTTCGGTGGGAGACATTTTCGTTTGTCACAGCTATGCCGTTCATCGCCTCCGACTTCCCACGACGTGAGTTTTTTGCGAGTTTTTTTTTTTTTTTTTTGCTCCGGCTCGATCGACAACGTCTAATTTCTCGAGCTCACTTCTTTTGATTCGTGCCTTCAGAATCTTCCGACCAAATATCGTCGTGTTTCGCCAGCGGAAGCCAGTGCCATTTCGAATTGTTGCTGGACATGGCTCGTCTCTCCTTTGCGTTGCAACGGATGGTTCACTGTTTATTTGGCTTCCTTGGCTGGGCACGCAATTTGTGCATCTGGCTTTTGGTAGCCAGCGCGCTCTCAACGTGATTGATGTGGCGATGGGTGTTAATCAGATGGCCGTCGTGAGTGGTAAGGAGTATTGTTCACGCTTGTGTGGTACTTGAGGTCTGAGCCGTTATTCTTACTTTTATTTGTTTGTTTGTTTGTTTGTTTGTTTGGGGGTTTTTTTGGTCTGATTCGTTCTAGCGGAGGGAAATGTGTATGTGGGAAACAGCCCAGATCTCGATCGCATGCTTGCCAAAGCAAAGGCACTCGCCACGAGCCACAACCTCGTTCCCGCGCCATTCACGCTTCACCCTTCTTTGGTCGACGCGCTGACCGTCCCAACGCTAAACGTCTACCGCACTCGCAATTTGCACCGGACGGTGTCCGTGTCGTGCAATCCTCAAGGATCGCACTTTCTTGCCGTGACGAGCGCCACCATGTACGCGCGCGGCCCAGATCGTGTCAAGGTTTTGCCTTCGCAAGCACGCACAGATTTCGGGGCGTTGCTTACGTCGCATTCCAGCTTTACGAGTGACATGCACCTCGTATCCTCTGATGCAGAGATTTATGGCACCATACCCGCGCATACTGCAATTCTCGCGTCCCGGGCACCGCAATGGTTTGGCGCGTTGGAAAAGGACGAAGCGCTCACACAGGAGCTCGCGGCTGCGGCGGCAGATCCCTTCGCTCTGCCGCAAACATCGTACGAATTGATTGCTCCCACTCCTTCCAGTGCGCATGAAGAAGGCGAGTCTCCGACCAAGTCTGTGATGGAAGCCTTCCTCGTGCCCGAGTTACCTCAGGCGGCGTTGCTTGCCCTGCTCGAGTATCTCTACACGGGGACTTGCGACCTGCTTGAGCTCCCTCTTGAGTCCAAGCAGCGTCCCACCACGTCTCAGTCAAGGCAGGCTTCAGGCAAGGAAGGCGGCGGCAAAAAGAAGGGCAACAAGGCACGCTCGTCCTCCCAAGACCATTTCACGGCTCCGCCGAGCGACGCGGACTCTGAGCACCAAGCGTTGACATCTCACGAGATCGCGCGCACGTTGTGTGACTTTTCACTCAAGCATGGAATGACCGAACTGCACACCTTGCTCAGCTCCAAGCTCGAGACCCGCTACATGGGTCGCCGTTCGCTGAGGGGTGCCATTCCGACTTTCCGAGTAACCCTTGGCACGCCAGATGTCGACTTGCTCAGTGCCGAGGACGAACACATTCCCGTGCACAAGGCGATTCTTGTCGCTCGCTGCGAGTACTTTGCTGCCATGTTTGGCTCGCCATTTTGGTCGGAAACGGGCGCCGCACGGCCGGCATTGGGACTACCATCGCCTACACCGCTGCGTGCACTGACGGTGCTGGTCGACTACATGTACACGGACAGCGTAGATTTGACTGCACGCGATCCCGTCTCTGGCGCGTTCGCCGTCAACGTTCCACTCGCATTCGAAGTGCTTGTCGTCGCGAACGTCCTGCTCCTCGAGCGGCTGAAATCACTCTGCGAAGGGGCATTAGCGACGTGCGTCGACATCAAGACCGTGGTGTCGTTCTTGGACATGGCGGCAGTCTATCAGTGCACCCAGCTCAAGGAGGCGTGCCTCTCCTTTATTTTGCACAATTTGGAGGCTGTGCTCGAAGCACGCCAACTCGAGTCGCTGCTTGGAGGCAGCAAGCCCGCCAATTTGACGCCGGTCGAGTCTGGTCTTTCGAGCGACTCGCCATATGCGAACGACGCCTTTTTCGCCGACTTGCCTGAGCTGGCCGAAGATGCGAGCGAGAAGATTTTAGATGAGCTTGGGCGTCGGTATCGCAGCACCCTGCCTCCTACAAGGCGGCCCACCCAAGTGGACTTGATGTCATTCCACTCTGCTGCCGCTGCAGCCATTCCCCAACGCTCGGCCGAAAAAATGCCTGCTGGATCCATGCGCTCTTCTGCGAACGGAAAACGCGCGGCAGGCGCTTCCACTAGCGCTCAGCACAACGACTCTGATGAGGAAGCTCCGCCAGCGCCTGTAGCGCACGACGGTGATCTTGCCCGTCAACTCCAAGAGCAGGAAGATGCCGAGTTTGCTGCAGCCCTCGCAGCCTCGTTTGTGGAGCTGGATGACGACGAGCGGCAGCAGCGAGCCGATCAGGCTCAGCGACAACAGCAAAAGTCTCGCAAGAAGGCTGCCAAACTTAGCGATCGCCAAAAGCAGCAAGCCGCCCAGCTGCAGGAGGAAGTGGCCAAACGCAAACAAATCCAGCAGCAAAGCCTGGATGTGGAGGAACCTGCTGGGCCCGTGGCGAAACCCAAAAAGGGAGGACGCGGCATTCGCGTCGACCTGAGCAACCCAGACGAGGCTTTGCGAAAGATTGCAGGTGGCGGTGATTCTCCGCCGTTGCCGACCGTCACCTCGGATTTGCCGACACCAGCACCGTGGGCGGCGACGAGTGCACCAGCTGCTCCTGCAACTGCGTCCACCGTGGCGGGCAGCAAAGCCGGTCGTGGGGCGGCTGCGAGTTCATTGCGCTCCATCATGTCTGAGCAACAACAACCAAAGCAGGCACAAAAGCAGCAGCCAACTGTGCACACCGCTCCGGTATCCCAGCCCGCCAAGGCTGCTCAGGAGAAACCAGTCCCAGACGCCAAGTCCAAGAAGGCTTCACCGGCGGCGACTACTGCAGCATTACCTGGTGCCGCAGTCGCGTCAAAATCTGGTACAACTCCACCACTACTACCTTCAAGTGTTCCTTTGAGCCCCGCTTCGCCGCAAACGGCAGCCAGCATTCTCTTTGCGCCCAAGTCGCCGGCGGCCGCACCATCAGCCCAAGCCGCCTTGGAAACCTGGGCAGCCAAGGGCAGCGATCGAAAACTGTCACAACGGGAGCGCAAGCGGTCGCAAAGCCGCGATGTCGCCGAGCACACGGAGCCTGCCGTTCCGGAATCTCGGACGGCGACCGCTGGTGCTTCGGTCGCCTGGAAGTCTGCTTCGCCTGCGGCAGTCCAGCAGACCCTGTCTACCAACCATTTCCCGTCCTTGGGCCGAGCACCAGCGGTTGCACCATCACCAGCGTCGCCTGCCAAGCAAGTTTCCTTGACCCAAATTCATCAAGAGCAGCGCCAACTCGCGTACAACGCCGATGCCGTCAAGCGCAAGGCGCTCGATTTGATCCAGCTTGAAGAGAAGGCCATTGCTGCCATTGAGGCCTTCTACGCGCATCTGAGTCTGGAGGAAGAGACGGACGAGATGATTGTCATTGAGCGCGTTGTCGGCTGAGCGAAACCATTGTTTCAGTTGCCCCTGCTTACTATTACCAATCATTGTTGCATCTAATCCACCATTGAGGCATTCTATGCGCACCTGAGTCTGGTGGAAGAGTCGCACGAGATGATTGTCATTGAAACCTTTGTTTCAGCTGCCCATTTGCCCTTGCTTATTCCCAATCATTGTTGCATCCAATCCAATCGGGCTGCCATGATTTGACTGCTGTTTATCTCTCCGTGGTAGAATATCTCCGTGAACTGAACAAATCATTCGCAATGACGAATCCGTCCGTTCCCGACCGACTCTTTTTTTGTTGAAACGGTTTTTGTCGTTCAACCGCGGTCGCACATGAACAATGATACCCCGGCTTGTTTTTTTCCTTGTTGGCTAGTCATAGTGCCAGCATAGCATGTCGCTTTCACCTCCCTTTGCAACTGGACTCGTACTTGTCTGATCCTATTCCCACGAGGTCGCGCGACCGAACAAAAAGCAAATGCTCCGTGATTCGGCGGTCGCATTTTCCGCCTCTCCCCGCCTCTCCCCGCCGACGTTCCCGCGCCATTGAAGGTGGTCCTGATGGATGTCGAGTAGGGTCCAGTCTTGGCCCTGGAAGGCATCTCAGACGGAAGGTCGTCAAGCAGCAGAGCAACCAACGTTCTGTGTAGGGTCGTTTGGTAAAACTGTTGCTTCTTTCGGCTTCGATCCGTTCTCTTCCCTCTTTTGCCCCCTTCCTCCGCCTTTTCCGCCGTTTCCGCCGTTTCCATCTTGCAATGCTGCGATCCACATGTTTCTCTATTCTTCTTGCTTTTCCGCTTGCGTGTTGCTTTTTCCGCTGCTTTTTCCGTTGCCACAATCACGGAGATTTCCAGTGCGGTTTGTTTTAAACCCAAACCGTTTTTGTATGTTTGTAACATTCAGTCTTCATTTTGTTGTTTTTGGTAAAAGTTTCGAAAAAATCGACACTTTGACAAGCACGAAACGTTGTTGAGTGAAGAGTGAAGGAAGTGTTGAGTGAAGAGTGAAGGAAGTGAAGGAAGTGCAGGAAGTGAAGGAGTGGGTGAGCGGGAGAGTCGGCTCTCAGTCACAGTCATCTCAGTCAGCCGCTCAGACCTGTGTTTGGTGTCGCATTGTGGTTGAGATGGAGAAAAAGAGTCCAAAAAAATCGCCGGCTCACACGTCTCACTCGATTTCAGTCACACAACTGAATGTTTTTTGAACTTTTATTTTGCTGTCTGATTTTGCTCACTTGTACTTTGTGTTGAATTTGCTTCTGAGCAGAACATACAAAAAACCCAAACAAAACCTCGTTTGTTTCAAAAATTAATCTCGTTCGATTCTTTGTGCTTCTCATCCTGCTCGTGACGAACAATCCAAGCGACAACAACTCTACAAACATGTCCGCCGCACTGCAAAAGCTGTCCCTCTTCACCCCGACCAAGCTGGGCGCCCTGAACCTGGCTCACCGAGTCGTGCTCGCGCCACTGACGCGCATGCGCAACTCGCCTGACAATGTTCCGCAGCCCATGGCTGTCGAGTACTACAAGCAGCGTGCTTCCCAGGGTGGTCTGCTGATCACGGAGGCCACCGTCGTGTCTGCTCGCGCGCAGGGCTATCCGCTCACGCCCGGCATCTTCACTCCCGAGCAGGTCGCTGGATGGCGAAAGGTCACTGACGCCGTGCACTCCAAGGGAGGCTTGATTGTCAGCCAGATCTGGCACACGGGTCGCGTCGGCCACTCTGCCTTCACCGGCCAGCTTGCCGTCGCTCCCTCCGCCATTGCCATCGCCGATGGCTCCAAGGCGGCCACTATGAAGGGCCAGCTCGATCAGGAAGTGCCGCACGCACTCACCGAGGAGGAGATTCTCGGCGTCGTGGCAGAATTCCGTCACGGCGCCAAGCTTGCTCGCGAGGCTGGCTTTGATGGCGTTGAAATCCACGGCGCCAACGGCTACCTCATTGAGCAGTTCCTTTCGCCAAAGTCCAACATCCGTACCGACAAGTATGGCGGCTCTGAAGAGAACCGCGCCCGCTTCCTTTTCGAAGTCGTCGATGCTGTTCTGCAAGAGTGGCCCAGCGATCGTGTCGGCATCCGTCTGAGCCCCGCTGGTGACTCGTGCGACGTCTTCCACCCGACTCCCCTTGAGACCTTCTCGGCCGTCATCACTCGCCTCAACCAGTACAAGCTCGCTTACATTCACCTGATTGACCCGCGCGGCCAAGCCGAGCTCGTGCCCGTATCCAACGTTGCCAAACTCAGTGATACCTTGGCCCGTCTCTCCACCAGCCCCGTCATTGGCGCTTCGTCGTTCGAGCGCGAAACGGCCGATGCAGCGGTCGCAAGCGGCGCGTTCGCAGCCATCGCCTTTGGCCGCCACTTTATTGCCAACCCCGACCTGCCCGTCCGCTACCTGCTCGGAGCAGAGCTCAACCCTTACGATCGCTCGACCTTCTACGGTGGTAACGAGAAGGGCTACACGGACTATCCTTTCCTCACGCGCGAGCAAGCGACCGCGGGTCTGGCCAAGATTGTTGGTCAAGCAGAGGCCAGCCTTCCCCTGAGTGATAAGCTGGCTGCCTTGCAGGATTCGCAACAGACTGCCGTCGGCCTGATTGAGCCCGCATTGGCCCTTTAACAGTTATGATTTGTTTAAAATGATGTGTGGTGTTTTTTAACTGATATTTCGAGCTGATTTTTTTATAACACGCTTCCATACGCCTAGTAAAAGTCTTCTTCGTCTTCTGCGCCTTTGCCCTGTTGGTTGAGCAACTGTTGGCTGCGGTACATGTCGGCCACCTATATAGAACGCAAGGGGGGGGGGGAAACAGTGGCGGATTGATCAATTAAAACTCAGCGCCTGCTCAAAGGGTTTCAGACCAACGAACGCAGTGTCACGTACCTGACTCGCATTTGTCGCTTGCTCGGTGGATTTGTCGTCGCGGATGCGCAAAAAGCGTGGGAAGCGCAAGGAGATGCCCTTTTCGGGATCAACCTGAGAAAAAAAAACATAGTTTCAAACAACACATGAGCTGCGCAGTTTGGGCCTTAAAGATGGTTGATCAAGCGACCTACCAAGCCAGCTGCAGCCTTGTGGACGGGAGAGATGGAAAGATCTGCAGCCTTAACCTCCCACACCTGCGAGGAAAACATGACTGTCAGCATCTCGAATGATGACAACAACCACCGCTTCAGCAACAATGGCACTCTCACCTGGACCGTGTCAAACCAATCATCAGGAGCCAGTGTGTCATCTGCACGGTAGTAGGACTTTGGTCCAGAAATGACGTGGTCTTTGAAAAAGGTCGAGTGGCGCTGCAAATCTTCGTCGCTAAACCCAGTTCCGATCTGGAATGAGATATCAAGCATAAAGACGGTGAGCCCCGGCATCGGAGGACAAATTTCATAGCAACACATCATCCCAACGAACTGCAATGTTGTGCCATACCTTGCAGATGGACTGGTATTCCTCATTTTCCTCGTCGTAGCAAGCCAGCAAGAAACCGCCGTAAAATCCGGTTCGCTTGCCCTTGCCACGGTAGCCTCCAATAACAACCAGATCGAGCGTATCGCCGACACCGTCGAGGTAGTCCTTCTTGAGCTGTGTCGGACGAAGATTGGAAAATCAGGGATCAGCGCAACAAAAGCAGCCAGACATGTCCAAAGTTCAATTTGTTGACTCACTTTTAACCAGTTGTGGGATCGCTTGGCAATCTCATACGTGGCCTCTTGCTCGAGAGTCTTGACCATGAGACCCTCACAGCCAGCTGAGAAGGCACCCACGAGAACATGGTGCAATGAGCTGATGCAAATCCAAAGGGGCATCTCGACCCGGAACAATCACAAGAAAGACACGCACCTTTGATGGACTGGTCAAGGAACTCCTCAATCTGCTCGGTATTGGTGCCATCCATGGACGTGGCAAACATGATCTCGCCTTCAATCTCTGCAAAGTGCTCGCGCAAGAGTTCGCGCCGGCGTTTGAGTGGCTGTTTGACAAGGGACTGTTCGAGTCGAGACACGGGGAAATGAGTGTCAGAAGAACCGAAAAGGAGGGATGGAGCCACGAAAGCGAAATCAACACAACCTCGCCGTTCAGGTAGAGCAGATCGAACGCAAACAGGCAGACTTGCACTTTGATCTCGGCGACATCCGCGTCCTAGAGAGCGCGAACGTTGAGTCAGGGGTGGTCGTGTGTGGTTGCAGTTTCAGATTGAGCAATGAGACTCACCTTGCGCTTTCGAGTGCTGAGGACTTGGAAGGGCAGAATCTGCTTCTTTTCAGTGTCCCAGGCCACACTCTCGCAGTCGAGAATGTACGACTTGACAGTGTCCTTGAGAGACTGGAGTATTCAAACAGCCCAGATTGGTGAGCGGAGTTGAGACCGAGGACAGAAACAAGGCAATCGCTCACCTTGGGAATGCGCTCAATAATGTCGGGATATTTGGAAGTATTGTTTTCCGAATTGCGACTGTAGATGTTGACGACGCGGTCTTCCTTCATGTGAATCTGTTGGCGCAGGCGCAAGTGAGAGCGTTGCGCGACACATCCACACATCCAGGTTTAAGCAAAAAAAAAAAATAGCCTTGCCTGTGCGCGCTCGCCGTCGTACTTGTACTCGCAAGTAAACGTCATGCCTTCGAAGCGTTTGAGAACTTCAGACACACCCTTCGTGGGATGGGCGAGCATCGGCTTCAGTGGGATGCCTAAACAAGGACAACGCACGCGAGAAGAAATCAGTGACAGCAGCCGAAAACCGAACAAAGGGCACATGGACACATACCAGGTGTCAGCGTGCATCGGACTTGCAACTCCTCCAAGCCAACTTCAAGCAGCGTTGGGATGATGACATCGTAATTTGGCAGTTCGCTGCAAAACGGGGTGAAACGCGCAATGGTGAGAACAGAGACGAAGAGCGGGGGGCAACACGCAGACAATTACGTTCGCAAACTCCCAAACAAACCAGTGGACTTACCAGTAGACAGTTTTGACGGCCAAGGTGGCGCGCTCCAGCTCTGCTGCGAGGTCGGCCTCGCTCATGGATTTGCTAGCATCCACGACCTGAGCTTTCGCGGGATTGATGCGCGGTGGGGTGAGAAGAATCGCACGGGCAAGCGCCGCCAGAACAGACTGCTCGGCCAGTCCGATGCGAAGCTTGCCAGCGAGCGAACGAATGAGGAACATGGACTCTGACTCCTTGCAAGCAACAAGCATGGCCTTGATCTTGACAATCTTTTTGGACATGACACTGTGACCGGTCATGGAGGCGATTTCTCGCAGATTCTTAAACACGGCTTCCACAGTCAGAGTTTTGTGCGCAAACATGGTCTTTTGGCTGCTGCGCGACTCTTTCGCGACAATGCCGAGATCGCCCTTCGCTTCTGCGTCAGCTTTGATGCGGCGCATATCACGGCCAGTGGCGTCAGCGATGGCCTTCATGAGAAGAGATTCGCCAATGCCGAGTTCCAAGCCTTCATAGGGAGGAGCAATCTGCACAACAGCAAAGCACGAGTCAAAAAAAAAAAAAAAAAAAAAAAAAAGGTCGTCGCGGGCCTGAGAGCAAAGGGAGCGTCATTGGTGACTTACTCGGTTGGTGCACATGTAAACGCATCGAACGAGGTCATTCGGTGAGAGAATAATAACAGATCGGAAAAAGTTGGCCAACGTTTCAATGATTTTAAGGCTGTCAAAGCATGGGAACAATAAGACCGCTGCTGCTTTTTCACACGAATTCAGGCGCATGAGGCACATTCATCTGTCATAGACATACCGCTTTGTGGTGGATCCGATCGCTTCAAACGTCTTCGCCAACGCGGCGTACGGAACTCTGATGACAACATCAAGGAATATAAAAGTAAGCACCGGCAACGATGATACAACATCGACATCATCGACATCCTCACAGCTCATCCTGCTTCCAGAAGGCATCCTTGATGGGATGGTACCCAGGAGCGTCGGGAGTGTAATTGATGACAACCTCTTTGGCGGCCTGCTTGCCACCAAACAGGAACGACGTTGGCTTGGGCAGCTCTTGAGGAACAGGGTCTGCAGCGTCTTGACTCATGTCTTGCGCGTCCATGTCGAGCAGGGACTCGGCGGCTTGGTCTTCGTCGGCGGCGGCGACCGTCGCGGCTGACGGGTTGTCTTTACGTGGCGATGACGCTGGGGCAGCTGCATCACTCGTGTCCATAGCGGTTGCCGCACTGGCTTCAGCAGTGGTCGACTTTGATGCATGGCTGTTCGGAGCTGCTGAGAGTTTGGTCGCAGGGGCTGATTTGGTCGATTTGTCCTTGCTCGACGACGACTTGGCCGCAGCTGCAGCCGGCGCTGGCTTCTTTCCCAGAAACTCCATCATGCTCTGCGCCTTGTTGGACTTTGATGCAGCGACTGCAAAGCCGGTCGACGATGCCGGCTTGGCGGGACTTGCAGGCAAGGCCTTGGGTTCTTCGACTTCCATTGGCGTTGAGCTGTCGTGCTCAGTGGCCGGGGTCTGCTCGGCGTCGTCGTGAAGCACGCTGCTTTGGGCAAGCGCTGGGGCAGCGGTGGGCTTGACGGGAGCGGCTGCTTGATCTTCCTCCTCGTCGTCTGAAACGGCTCGGCGGCGTGTGGCTCGGGTCGACCGACCGCGTCCAAGCACCTCAGGCGCTGCCGAAGCAGCCGAAGCAGCAGCGGCAGCATCAGCAGCAGCACGGTCTTGCGCATCGCTCGCCTCAAGCGCAGCCTCCGCAAGCGTGGAGGTCTGGTCCTCGTCATCGCTCTCGTCGTCTGTGATCAGCCGCATCCGCTTTGGCTGGACGACCGCCTTGACCGGCGCTGGATTCTTGCTAGCCTGCTGTATTTTAGGAGCTGGAGCTGGAGCCGGCTCGGGTGCCGCGGGGGCGCCAGCGGGTCGCTTGAAGAACGATCTGCAAACAAAAAAAAAACGAACAAGAAGTTTTCCCGCCAAATTTTGAGTTTTCCCGCGTTATTTCATACATGTTGCATTGAGGGTGAATTTCGAGGGAGGGGGAAGGGGGGAAGCAGTCAAAATGGGTCGGATTCGACAAAAGATATGGTTTGTTTGATGAGCATTGGACGATGGAGGGTTGAGGGTTTGGAGAGATGCGAGTCAAGGATGATTGAGTGGGATTTGCATTGCAAAACCGTACGCAATGCCGCGCTGAGCCATCAATGAAGTGAGAGTGACCTGCATTTGGGGAAAAGGGTTTTTCGTGCTGTATTCATTTTGAAGCATTGTGTGCTGTTGTGATCACTCACTGAGCGAGAACACGTGCGGGATAAGTCGCTGCAAAACTCAATGGAAGAAGCACTGCAGGCACAAATACTAGGAAACAGACAGGAACAAGCAGGAAGCAGACAGGAACAAGCAACCAGCAGTTAGGACAAGCAGACAGCAAGCAAACTCTTCCGGATTCATCAACAGAAGCAAAGTCTTCCAGAAATCATCAACCCATGAAATCGGTTTCCATTCATCCCCGCTTCGGAGGAGCCTTCAGGTGCCCGTCCTAGACCTTCAGACCAATTGAAACCATTGAGAGGAGATGCTCCTGAGGGTCCAAGGCGCTCAATTGGCGGTCGCCACGGTGGTCGGTGATCGTGAGCGCGCGCCAAATATCAACATACTGCTCGTACGTGCAACGCGTTGGAAAGTCTGCATGCCAGTTGCTGATCCTCTGTGAAAGGTCCCATGTCTCGTAAGGAATAGCGTTTGCTTCAAGGACACGCTTGAATGTCTCCAGATGATGCGCGTCAACCGAGGCATTTTTGCTCAGTATGGTGAGAGCGATTTCTTGGTTGAGAAGCGTACGGAATTCTTGCGCAGATGTACCAGGGTCTCGAGCTAGATCAACAGAGTAATTGCTGGCTCGCTCGAGTGGAGCGTTCAAGATGATGGCAGCAGGGAAAAGGCGAGCGAGCGAAAATGAGTTCTTACCCCCGCCCCCTCTTTTTTTGGTTTCATTCTACGGGATACGATTGATCCTACATTCATTCTAGCATACTTTTCGTCAGTGATTCCAGACTTCTATTCCAAGTTTCAATCGTCAAACTAACTCGAAACCAAACAACAAAACTGACAAAAAAATCAGTCTTTTTTTATTTTTATTTTTTCAGGCAAATTTCTTGATACACAATGGTTGTTCAAGTAAGTTACTCGCTTTCTCTTTTGATTTTCCTTACGCTGCTTCTCACTGATTTTGCTTTGGTTTGTATCCCTTTTTTTTTTTTTTTTTTTTTCCTTCTTCTTCTTCTTCATCCTTCTGCGATCGCCCTCATCCTGCTCACCCCCCCCCGCTCCCCTTCCCTTTTCCCTCTGTCCCGTTTGTCCCTCTCAACAGTTCACCTCGCAGCAGGAGAAGGGTAAGCAAGTTCCCACTTCAGCCTGATCCATCCATCCATCAACCAAAGCCGAAGCAGGGCCGTCGAAATCAATCCCAAAATCCCCCCCCCCTTGAATCCACTGCCCTCCCACTGCCGCCAATGCTTTTTCGCAGCCTTCTCTTTGCTCGTCGATGGATCTCCGCTTCAACTTGTCCGCTTCAACTTTCATCTTCTTCCTCTTCTTCCTCAAACCTTTGCTGCTTTGTTCGATGGCTTTTCTGGAGTGTTTTTTTTTTTTTTTGAATCCTTTTTTTTTTTTCTCTTTTTTTTTTTTTTTTTTTTTTCGTTCGTTCGATCTCGCTTTTTTTGTTTCGTGTCGTCGCTCAGTCTTTTTGTCCATCTCCTGCGTTTTCCTTTACGTCGCGTCTGATCGCGTCTGATCGCGTCGCACTCGCGTTCCCAACAACAGCAGCCGACGTTGCCTTCAACAATCAAAAACATCCAACATGATTTATTTCTTTCTTTTTATTATTATTATTTTTATTATTTTTGCGGTCTTTTTCTTTAACATTCTCGTTTGTTTGCGTTCCGGTTTTTTTTTTTTTTTTGGGTTTTTTTTTTTTTTTGCTTTTTCGCTGATTTTTCTCGTTTCAAAAGGCTGACTTTCGTCATCGAAGACAAGCTTCGTCTTGCATTCGTTGCATTTCAGCGTCAACAATCGCGAAAACCGCTGCCTTGTTCGAAAAACGATCACAAACAAAAACAACGAAGGAAAAAAATGAAAAGATCGCTGTTTTTTTTTTTTTTTTTTTTGTCAATTTCTAATGCAAAAACCATACAAAACTGAAAAATCAAAAACCAAAAATCCATGGAAAAAATCAAACAAACGGTTTTTTTTTTCTTTTTTCCACTTTTTTGGTTTTCTTCTCTTTTTTTTTTTTTTTTCTTTTTTTCTGCTTTTTTTTTTTGCAAGTGAATCGTTTGTTGAAGTCGACATTTGAAGATTCTGTTCTGTGAAGATTGTTGGAGACTCGGTTTGGTTTTGGAAGAAGCGAAGAAAAACAACAAACAAGAGCTCGAAAGCGCGTTTTGATTGGAACAGCATTCGTTTCGTTTTCGATCGCTCTCTTTGCTCTGGTTTCCTAGCTGTTTGAATGGATCACTGCAGTTTGAAACAAGCAATCGAAGAACAGCAACAACCAAAAAAAAAAACACGGCTGGACCGTGTTGAGTTGGTTTGGATTGGATGTCCTTTGTTCGTTTTGCGCTCTGACTCACTGTTGATTCTTCTTCTTCTTCGCAGCCATCGAGCAAGCCTTCAACTCGATCGACACCGACCACAGCGGCAGCATTGACCGCGACGAGCTCGGCACTGCCGTCCAGAAGCTCCTCGACCGCAAGGTGACCGATGCAGAGGTGGACGAGATGCTCGCCAAGGCTGACTCTGACCGAAGCGGCAGCATCTCGCTTGACGAGTTCAAGGCCATGATGGCCGATCACCTGTCACGATCGACCAACTGGGGCAAGTTGCGCACTGCGCTTGGCGGCTATGTTGGTTTTGACCAGCTCCAACAGCAACAAAACCGCAAGGCCATGAAGCGTGGTTTCCAGTTCAACCTGATGGTTGTCGGCGAGTCTGGCCTCGGCAAGTCGACCCTCGTCAACACGCTCTTCCGAAGCAAGATTGCCCGCTCGACCCTTGCCGGTGCTGAGGACGCCAAGATCCCCAAGACGGTGGAAATCCACTCTGTCTCGCACGTCATTGAGGAGAAGAACGTCCGCCTTCGTCTGACTGTCTCGGACACCCCCGGATTCGGCGATCACATCAACAACGACGGCTCGTGGCAGCCCATCCTCGATCACATCAACAAGCTCAACGAAAAGTACTTTGCCGACGAGAGCGCCGTCGTCCGCAACATTGCCCCCGTTGACTCGCGCATCCACGCCTGCATTTATTTCATTGCCCCCACCGGCCATTCGCTCAAGCCCATCGACATTGAGTTCATGAAGGTGAGCGTTGCTGCTGGTTATGGCGGGGGAGGGGTGTCGTGGCTTGCAAGGGAAGCGTCTGTCTGAGAATGTATGTTTCAATTCTCATTTTCATGGTTGTAACCTGCTGTTTTTCGTTGTGGTTTTTTTTTCTGCAGAAACTCGACAAGTCGGTCAACATCATCCCCGTCATTGCCAAGGCTGACACGCTTACTCTTGAGGAGCGTGCCGCCTTCAAGGAGCGCATTGTTGAGGACCTCGACCAGCACGCCATCAACGTTTACCCCAACGTGAACGAGGACGACGACGAGGAGGACAAGGCTATCAACTCCAAGCTCAGCGAGCTCTTGCCGTTCGCCGTCATTGGCAGCGACAAGGAGGTCATTGTCAACGGCCAGGGCGTTCTTGGCCGCAAGACCAAGTGGGGCTTTATCGAGGTCGAGAACAAGGATCACTGCGAGTTCTCCAACCTCCGCGACATGCTCATCCGGTAAGTGGGGGGGGAGTTGTTCAAGATGGAAAAAGTCCAGAAAAAGGAAATGTGGCTCACCTTTTGTTTCTCTTTTATCTTTGGCCTTCAGAACCCACATGCAAGACTTGATCGATGTCACCCACTTCACTCACTATGAGAAGTTCCGTGCTGCCAAGCTGCGTGGTGGCGCACCTGCACCTGCTGCTGCCCCCGCACAGGCTGCCGCTCCCAAGGCCGTCGTGAAGGTTGGCGGCAACTCTGTTGCTGACAGCTCAATCTAAGCGAACATCAAGTAAAAGAAAAAAACTAAAGCCTTGGCTGATGTTATTTGGTCCCCTATTCCGAATGGGGTATGATTTCAGCTCGGTGACATGCTGTGTTTTGTTTTTTGGTTTGTTTGCTTTTGATCGTTTGGCTTTCTTGTGTGTGTGTGTGTGTGCGTGTGTGCGGTTTTGTCTCTTTCTGAGTCTGCTGGTTTTTTTTTCTTTTCTTTTTTTTATTAAAAACAAAAAATCGAGTCACACAACAAAACCAAAGCAAGAAAGAAGCGTTTTGTGAATGCATTGCACAGCCGTACTGAACGAAGCTGCAGTAAGTTCATTCTGTCCATCAGTGTAACGGGTGTGGAGCAGCTGTCTGAGTGCCGGCCTTTGGTTCTGCTTTCATTCTGTTTCAGATTCAAGCAACATGCGTTGTTCCCCTCGGTCCCCACCTCGAACTCATTCCACGTCCACTCCTCATCGCCTCATTTGTTGTCCACTTTGTCCCGTTTTGTCACTCGTCCCAGTCATTTTTTTTCTTTCTTCAAAATGGTACGGGGCAAAAAGAGAAGGCTGACCCTGTGGGAGTATATTCGTCGCGAAAACACAGCAAGGCAAGTCCGAGAGCAGCGAGCACGGGAAGTAGTAGTCGCATTAGCAGTAGCAGCAGCAGCAGCAGCAGCAGCAGCAGCAGCAGCAGCAGCCTCTGCGAGCGATGCTGCCGACGCGTCTTCCGCAGCCTCTAGCAGTGCCGCCAGCGAGCTCTCCCCAGCCGCCGTGGAGGCGATCGTTCAGGTAAAGGAAAAGGGAAAAAAAAAAAAAAAAAAAAAAAAACCCATTGTGACCTGTTGTTTGTTTTGATCTCAACTCCTGCTGTTGTATCAGAACATGACCAAGACACAGCGCGGGCTGTTCAACAAAGTCTGGAAGACGCGTGAACGTCTCTTGTAAGAAAAGGAAAAAAAAAAACGGGCAAAGTGATTTGGGAAATTTGCGGTGAAATGGAGAACAGTCTGAACAAGCAGCAGATTGACGATGCTGGAGCGGAGGCGGTTGCCGAGGCACTCAAAGTGTCGACGCTGCTGATTCTCGAGTAAGGCATTTTTCACTTTTTGAATGGCGCGTATGAGTGGGCGATTCAGCAGAGTGCTCACTGATGAGAGGACGGACAGGCTGGAAACGAATCAGATTGGCGAAGGTGGAGCGCGAGCAATTGCCGAGGCACTCAAAGTGAACACGCCGCTGACTACGCTCATGTAAGTCATCTCACGTTGACTGATGCATATGTGAGTGGGTGATCCAGCAGAGTGCTCACTGATGGAGGGGGATGTGGACAGGCTGCATCAGAATCAGATTGGCTATGCTGGAGCGCTTGCGATTGCTGAGGCGCTCGAAGTGAACGACACGCTGATTTATCTCGGGTAAGGCATATCACTTTGACTGATGCATATGTGAGTGGGTGATTTAGCAGAAGGCGTTTTAGAATTCTCACGGACGGAGAGGACGGACAGACTGAACGCGAATCAGATTGGCGCCGCAGGAGCGCAGGCGATTGCTGAGGCACTCAAAGTCAACAGGGGACTGATTCAGCTCTTGTAAGTCATTTCACTTTGACTGATGTTTGTGAGCGAGAGGCGCCGGCAGAACATTCAGAGTGGCTCACTAATGGAATCAAAACAACAGTTTGCATGAAAATCAGATTGGCGACGCTGGAGCGCAGGCGATTGCTGAGGCACTCAAAGTGAACAAGACATTGTGGCGTCTCAAGTAAGCCATCTCTCACTTTGACTGATGCATGTGAGGAAGTGATCCAGTAGAGGTCATTCCGAGTACTAACTGGTCGAGGGGACAGTCTGGACAAGAATCGGATTGGCGATGCTGGAGCACAGGCGATTGCTGAAACACTCAAAGTGAACAAGATGCTGATCGAGCTCAGGTAAGTGGCGATGCGCGGAGAACATGGAGCAAGAGCTTGCCAATTTGTCATCTGCTCACCCTATGAGCGATAGTTTAAGATGGAATTGCATTGGCAATCGTGGGAGTCAAGCGCTTGATGAGGCACGCAAAGTCAACGGTTTTAGAGAACTTTTGTAAGTTGTCCTTGCCAACCGAAGCCGTTGATGGCCATGCAAACTTCCTCGTGTCAGTGATCCGGCTGATTGCTTCTGTATCTTGCTTGCTCGTTGCTTAGTTCCGAACTGCAGATCAACCCTCTTGTTTTCTCCTGGCTTCCGCGAGTGGCAACTGCTGAAGACCTGCAGACCGTATTCTGTTTGCTGACTAGCGGGTTGGAGCTGGAGAATCAATCCGCATCGCTTCCAGCACTTCCAGCCGAGATTGCCGATATTATTATGGAGGACGCGCACTACTGGCAAGGCGTGCAGCACACCAGAGGAAATGAATTTTTCGAAGACAAGAACCACCCACCTCTGAGCGTTACAGTGCCTCGGGATGTCACTGGAAGCCCGATTCGTATGAAAGCGATTCAAGTGATTCGTGAGATGCAATTCCCCGACACCACACTTGGCGTTTGTTTTGAATTGAGCGTTCGAGATGGGCGAGGTGTTGCTCGATACCAGTGTGCTGTGAAACCAACTCGCATCGATTCAAGCATTGGCCTCGTGTTGCTCAGGCCAGGCAGCCATCCTATCTTTGAACAACTGCGCGAGGGCTGGGAGGTTTTGCTTCAACCCAGCGTCTATGGTATGCAGGTTGGCATCGAATCGCTTACTCTTGCATACATCTAGCACCAATCTGTGGAATATTAATCTTTTGGTGCAAACCGCAAGTCCATTCAAGGCTGGAAACAAAAAAAAAAACCGTGTTCTACGCAAGACTCGAAAGCAGACCAAGTTGCTTGCTTGGTTGTGATTCTCGTCACCTGCTTTGGAGCTTGTCCTGCTTCTCAATACATCCTTCTTGTTTGATAAGGAAAGCTCTGGTACATGGTCAAATGGACGGGTGTGGATGAGCCTGCCAATGACGCTTGGAGCGCGGTTCACGCTTGTCTTTGAAGTCGATTGCTTAGCCATCATTGTTTGTATCATTCTACCCAAGACTCGCATCTTCGTCGAACGATCTCTGACCATAACGATTTTAATTTAAAACACACTTTGCTTGATCAGTTCAACACAAAAACAAAAACAAATCTGATGATCGGCTTTTTTGATTTTTTTGTTTTTTCAATCGGTTCCTTTTCTTCCTCAACCCACAGCAATGACGCCGCACTTGCGACAGTCAGCAGCAAGTTGCTCGCTGCTCTTTGCTCTCCATCCTGTCAGTTTGGACTTTGTTTGTTGTTGTGGTTCATAATGGAGGGGGGTTTTGAAGTTCAAGATCGTTTTTTTCTTTTTCCGTAACAACAACAACAACAACAACAACAACAACAACAACAACAACAACAAACACACGCGCTCGCCTGCTCTCCGCTTTCCACTCTACCGTCCATCACGCTGTATCTGCTCATGACGGATGTTTGGATTCTGCTGCTGCTTCGTTGCGTATTTTATTTTGGGCTCTGATTGGCAGTCTATTTTTTTTTTTTTTTTTGTAATGCGTATATTTATTTGTTTATTTATTTATTTATTTTGGCTTTTTTATTTATTTTTTATTTTTATCGTTCTTTATCTTTTTTTTTTTTTTTTTACTTTCCCCCCCCCCTGCGACTTGCTGCTCATCCTTCTCCTCGACGCCCGCAGTCCGATGGTGTGCTTCGAATGGCGCTGTCTGGTGTTGATTCGGCCTCGTTCGGCTTCTTGGAACAGCTTGAAAGAACAAAACAAACAAACAAACAAATGAAAAAAAAAAACACAACAAACAAAAAAAAATGCATTATCATGACTTTCGCTTTCTGTTCGCTTTGCACGTTTGATGCGTCTGCCGGCCTCCGCTGCAAGCGAGGGCTGCGTGTCCAGCTGATGGCGGTGCAGTCGCTGTTGTCTGCACGACCCAACACGCGCCATTTGGCTGGACCAAAATCAAGCAGGCTTCCACCAAAACAAACAAACAAACACATCCATGAAAAATAAAAAATACAAATAAATAAATAAATAAATACAAAGGCAATGGCGTTTATTTTCATAGCTGCGCGCCTTTTGGGCCTTTTTTTTTTTTTTTTTTTTTTTTTTTTTTTTTTTTTTTTGGGAGTGTTGCCCTTTGCTTGTTTGGGCCCTCGTCCTTTGTCTCGTCCGCCTCCTTCCCTCCTTCCCGATTTGCCCCCTTTCGCCCGTGTTCTCGGCTTTGACATGTCATGCTGCGTGGGGCTGGCGGACACGCGTGTGGGAGTCGTCGTCGTCGTTTGCTTTCTTTGCATTGAGCTACACTTCTCTCTTTTTTTTTTTTTTTTTTTTTTTTCGTTTTATTCCAACGGTGCCACGTTGATTTTTTTGACAATTACCACGAATTTTATCTCGATTTTTTGCCCTTCTTTTTTTTTTTTTTTTTTTTTTTTTTTTTTGTGTAACTTCCGTCTTTTCCAGCATTCTCTCCCACGTTGCACGCTCGCTCGTCTGCGGCGTCTGTCAGAGCTGAGCTGCTCTTCTTCTTCTTCTCGCTGCATCTCTCCGCCCCGATCGTCGCTCTGCTCGTGATTTGCGACTGCGATTCGATCGCATTTCCCGCCCTTGTGGGGTTTTTTTTTCTATTTCTTTTTTTTTTTCCATTTGATTTTCATTGCTTTGGGTTTTTTTTTTTTCATTCCTTCCATTTTTTTTCTTTTTTTTTTCTTTTTTTTTTCTTTTTTTCCTTTTGCGTTTTTGTGATCTGACTTTTGTTTTTTTGGTTTTTTGAACAGATAGTTGATGAAATTTCAACTTCAAGTCAAAAAATAGTCAAAGAAAACAAGCAACAATCAAAGAGTTTGACAAACAAACAAAACACCAAGATTTCAAGACAGCTCTCAGACAAGACAAACAAACAACGCAGGCACACTTTTGGTCGCCAAAGCATTCATTCATTCATTCGCTCTCGGACGTGGCAGGGCAAAGTACCATCACACAAGACGATTTTGCCAACTGAACACATCAAAAGCTTACCCTGACATGAGCGACTCTGCCGCTGGCGCTGGTGCTGTCGCCGCTCCGCAACAGCAACAACCACCGCCTCCGCAACAACTGTATATGCAGCAGCAGGGAGGCGCTCCTCAGCCAGACTATCAACAGCAGCCGCAGCAACAGCAACAACCGCCCTATTACATGCACGGCGCCCCCATGCACCCGCTCAACTACATGCAAATGGGAGGCTATCCACAGCAACAGCCACAGCAGCCGCAGCAGCCTCCCCAACAGCACCAGCAATCCCAAGACCCCTCCTTCACCCCGCAACAACCGCAGCAGCCATCACAACAGCAACAACAACAACAACAACAGCAGCAGCAGCAGCAGCAACCATCACAGCAACAGCAGCAGCCTTCCGGTGACATGTCGCAGCAGCAGCAGCAGCAGCAGCAACAACAACAGCAACAACAACCCATGCCGCAGCCAGCAATGTACGGTCAACCGCAACAGTACTACCCTGGACAACCACCGCCGCCGCAACAGATGCAGCAACCTGGCCCTTACATGTACGCGCAGCCACCACCACAAGCCTTTGCGCCGATGGGATACAACATGTACCCCAACCCGTACGGCCAACCGCCGCCGCCGCCCGGCATGGCGATGGCTGGGATGGTGCGCCCAGGCATGCCACCAAACCCCCCACACATGTATCCTCAGCAGCCTCCCTTTGTTAACGGGCACCCGAGCTACGGCATGGATCACCACCAAGCGCCCGGCCCGCTCTTTGCTCCTGGCGGCTTGCCTCCGCCTCCTCCGCCACCGCCGCCGCCGCCGCCGCCCATGCCTCCGATGCCACCGCAAGTGCTCGGCGGGCCGTATATGATGCCGCCACATCCATCCGCAATGCCGCCACACATGCCCCATCCGTCCGATCCCATGGGTGCGGCACCACCTGGTTCCGGAGAGGGCATTCCATTCGAAGTGGTGGAAACGCCCGCCTTTGCCAAGCTCCAAGGTCCGACCATTGACTACTGCATCCGCTCGCTCTCAGTCACCCTTGGTCGCAAACCCTCGCATAACGTCGACTCGGTCGATGTCGATCTTGGCCGATCCAAGTTCATTTCCCGCCGCCACGCCAAGATTGAATACAACTTTACAATGCGCCACTTTGAAATTTCCGCGCTTGGCAAGAACGGTCTGCTTGTCGACAATGAGTTTTGCAACAATGCCAGTGCGCCGGTGCCTCTCGAGTCAAAGTAGGTGGTTTTCTTTTCTTTTGCTTTTTTGCGAGTGTGGGGCTGTTGTTGCTCTGTTTCCCCTTTAGTTTCGTGATCAAATGTCGTCTCATCTCCTTCCTCCGGCTTGTTCTAACAGAGCATTCATTCAAATCGGAGACGTGGGATTTTACTTTTTGCTCCCGCTGGGCACAGTCTCGCAGAACGTCAAGCCGACCAAGAAGAAGCTGCAGGTGGCCGTGCCTGGCGGCGATGAGGATGCGCCTCATTCTGATCTGGGTGGCATTCAATCGCTTGGCTCGTCTGCCTCTGGCACTGGCAACTTTTCCATCCTCCCGTCCTACACGCCGCCTGTCAGCAAGGCACGTGCTGGAGCTGCTGCTGGTTCTGGTGCTGGTGGCGACGGCGTCTCGCCCCACTCGCCTACCGGCACCTTGAGCCCGAACGAGTCGGACGAAGAGGGCCACGACAACGGTCTCCATCCTCCGCAGTCGCTCGTTGACTACAAGGGCGACCCGTCTGTGAAACCACCATTCTCGTACGCAACGCTCATCGCCCAGGCCATCAATATCTCGGCCGACCGCCGCCTGACACTCAACGGTATCTACACATACATTACTGAGCACTTCCCTTACTACAAGCGCGTCGACAACGGCTGGCAAAACTCTATTCGGCACAACCTCTCGCTCAATCCCTGCTTTGTGCGCGTCCCGCGCCCGGATTCGGAACCCGGCAAGGGCGCGTTCTGGACCATCGACCCCAACCTGCAGTACATGTTCACCGACACCAACTTCAAACGCCGCCACAATCGCGCACCTCGCCGGCCAGTTGAATGGCCTGCAGGCTCGGAATTGTCGCCGCGCGGCTCTGCCAAGGCCCAGAAGACACCCCGTACGCCACGAGGCGGCAACCGCTCTGCACCCACCACTCCGACTGGCGCACAGCTGGCGGCGCACCAGCAGCAGCAACAACAGCAGCAACAACTCGGCATGCAAGCCATGCCGCCAATGCCTCCGCACAATGGCTCGTTCGATGGTTCGTCGGGCATGTTGCATCCTGTCGGTCTTGTTCCGACCCCACCTCAACCTGCACCGTTGACTTTCCACGTCCATGCGGGTTCCAAAATGCAGCCACACTCTGCTCCATCCAACAACGTCAGCAGCGGTACCGAGTCCAGCCCAAGCCGCAAGCATGCTGCCGATTCAACGCCCACTGGTGATACCAAGCGCGCCCGTCTCGACTCGCCTGAGGGCAAGCAACCGCACGCAGACGAGGCCCCTGCCAGCAATGCCAACGAAGCACCAGCCCCTGCGCCTGCAGCGTCATCGTAACAAACATGTCAGTGATGGCAATCGTTGCAGTTGACAGTTGTCGGTGTGTTGTTGGCGTGATTTTGTACCAATAGTCGTCTTTTCGAAAAAATTTTCTTCGTTTGCCCTCCTCCATACATTGTGTCCCATCTCCCAATGTGTTTCGTCTCGTCTAGCAAGTAATCCTCCAATATAGCATTTTACTCCATCCCACCACCAGTTACTGACAAATCTTTCGGATAACTTGGCAGTAAAGCAAAGAACTCACCGCTTGATCCATTTGTGACCGCACACTCACCCGTCCCTTACAATGCCTGATAGTGCAAGATCAGAACAAACAATCTATTGATTCATTTTTTTTTTGTTTCAACGACGCGTCAAGCGCCACACAAGGGAATAAATGCTGAGAGAAATATCGTGAGGAACTGGTCGGTGAAGGTGGTCAAAACCCAGCTGACATGCGATCTGCCCCATAAAGTTTGTTCAAAGAATGTGTCGGCGTTAGTCATTTACCAGGAAGACAAGCACAAAACAAAAGACGAGCCTCATCATTTTTCGCCTCGCATGCCTTACCACTGCCGTTGTAGTTGCCCGATCGGGCGGTTGTTGTCGATGAAGTCAGCGGTTGGTCATCGGACTCATCGCCAAGAATGTCGTCAGAGGACATGCGACGGGAGGACGTGCCACTCGAAGAACGCGAAGAATTTCGGTTGCCTGCATTCCCACCAAAGCCTGCATTGTTGTTGCTGCTGCTGCTGCTGCCGGCTGGTGCAACAGGACGCTGCTTGGCACCTCGGTTGCGTCGTGGCTTGGGAGGGGCCGCGCCGGAAAAGCTCGGATCGTCCAGTGAAGCAGGCGACTGGGGCGAGTTGGGCGACGCCACATTTGCAGCAGACACAGCAGCCCAACGCGCTGTGGAAGGTAAATGCGAGCCGGCTGCAAAAGCCGTGGTGGTGTCTGCAGCGCCACTCAACCCGCTCAGAGAGGAGCTGGGTGACAGCACGCTCTCGTGGCTGTGGCTGCTCCCGCCGCCATTCCTTCGAAGCAACTGCTCGCACTCCTGCCTCCACTGCAATGCGCGCGCCCGGTGCTCGCCAGAGAACATTTCTTGGCGCATGGTCTTATCCAGCAAGACCAAGAACGCCGACAGATGGTGCTCTGGCGCGTCAAGCGACCCAATCAAGTAATCATGGCCACAACTCAGGACATGCATGACTGTGTGTGCAAATTCCGTAGACCCTGCAGACGTGTCAGGCTCGGCGTCATCTGCAGCGTCTGAGTGCAAAGGAGCGCACACAATGGTTTTGAGCTCCTCGATGGCGCTCAAGAATTTGGATGGATCCACAATGTGCTGTTGAAAGGGGAAAAAACAAAGCGACACAAGAAAACATCAGATTCAACAGCCGCCACAAAACTCCACGCTTCTAGCCAAATGGCAAAGAGAACAACAACATACCTGCTCGAGTTTGGCGAGCGTTTGATCACGCTCCTTCAATTTGTGGATGGACAGCAGAATCTTTTTGCGCGCACCTGCCGCGCTCACACCCATCGTCTGAAGCTCAGAGTCTGTCAGCTGAAGCATTTGGTTGTAGTGCAGCGGCGCAAACAGGTCCAAATACTTGTGCAACCGGAGGCTCTTCAACCACATCGGGACATCTACCAACGCAGAAAAAAAAAACAGCGCTAAAAGTCAGAACGAAAAAAAAAAGTAAAGTGCGTGCGCGTTCTCTCTCTCACCCTTCATGCTGCTATGCAAATCAGTCGTGCTGTTGCGCGGAGACTTGCTCATCGGCGTCGTAAAGCCTGTGGGCGAAAGGAATCCGGGCGACGCGTAGGCGGAACGTGGATTCATTTCATCATCCATGTCAACGTCGTCGCTTTCGCCAGTATCCTGTCGCGGAAGTGATCGGGATCCAGCCGAAGATGGTGCGGACGGTGGCTGACGAAGAGCGGACGAGCTGTAGGCGGATGTCGCAGCCGGCGCGCTCGTGACGGACGCTGGGGCGGTCGATACCGCAGACGGGGAAGCCGACGGCATGCCTGGAGCTGGCGTGGGAATGAGCATGGAAGACCCACCGGTGTAAAGGCTGGCGGGATTGGGTGGCGCCATGCTTGGCACGGTAGAAACCGGGAATCCGTACGACGCGTCGACGAGCAAATGAGGCGAACCAATCGAACTGCCCCAAGCGTTGACGTCAAACGACAGGCTGGGTAGTGCACTGGCCTGGGAGGGCGGCGTGTACGACACGCTTTGCAATGAGTTGAAGCTCGACGACGTTGGGAGCGGCGCTTGTGTGGGATGCAGTATCGGCGAGGGCTGCAACGACGCAGCGCCAAAGCTGATACTGGGAGCACTCTGGCGTGCTTGGTGGGAAGGGCTGGGTTCCGGGGCCAAATAGCTTGTCGGCATGAGCGGAGTTGCCCAGCCGATGGGCCCGCCATAGCTGTGATGGCTCGGAATACTGGCGATCGAGGTGGATGGGGACGACGATGCCGAGGGGGAATTGTGAAACATGGTCGATGGCGATGCAGAGGACAGGACGCTGTTCAAAGAGGGCGTCCCGCCAAACGAATGCGAGGTGACCAAGCCGCCGGGCATGCCGTGGATGCTGCTCGAGCTACTACCACCGCCTACGCCGCCGCCGACGCTGCCACTGAGGGCGCCACCAAAGCCCATGCTAGTGGTGTTCATCATGGTGAGAGAGGTGGGCCGGCCAAACACGCTCGAGGTCGATTGCGAGACAAGGGAGGAAGTAGCCGAGTTGGAGAGCGGTGATGTGATTCCAGCCCAGCTGGCCACATGGTGACTGGTCGCAGATGAAACGGGGTCTGTTGCGACAGAGCTGCTTGAGGTGCGACGCGAATCGGAGGAAGTGTGGGTCTCGAGCACGATGGCGCTTCGACGATGCTGCACAAGCGTCACCAATCGATGCTGCCACCGGAGGAGCACCTCACGCTGCGTGTCATCAAACGCTGGGTGGACAAGCGCCAACGACAGCAACGTTCGGCAGTTGGCAAAGTGGCTGCTTTCCGGGTCTTTCTGCTTGAATGCATGAGCAAAGGCTTTGGACAGGCACCGTGCGATTTCTTCAACGACAGCAATCGTGGGGTGCACTGCAGTGCTCGACGCTGGCACGGACGACGATGACGAGGAGGAGGCGACGCTCCGAGCAGCCGTGGCGTTTGTGCTTGAAGCAGTCGCCATCCCTCGCGCAGAGGCCGGAGGGATGATGATCAGTGGCAGCATTTCGAGCATTTGCTCGGTCGCAGATTCAATCAGAGCCAGCTCGCTCGACGCAAACAGTTGGCGCAAGAATTCTGTCACAAAAATCCAAAAAGCAGAGAGAGAGAGAAAGAGAGAGAGAGAGAGAACAGGTGAGACGACGAGACTTGCAAAACGAACGGATCATGATCGGCAGCAACAACGACAAGAAGCTCAGAGCAGCTCAGATTCAAAACGCGATCCTTTTGTTTGGCTTTCTTTTGTTGTTTTTTTCCAAAGTGAATGTTAACTTGACATCCCTGTCTGTGTCTTCCTTTTTTGTCATTCTGTACTTCTCAGACAACGACCCTTTTTTGTATCCGTTCCTGGTATCGCTTTCGACTTGCTTCCTTTTTTTACCTGGATCGTTGATGGTGCGCTGGAGTGCCTGCAGTTCGCGGTGCTCGTCTGCGCGCTGGTGAGCGAGCGCGGTCGTGACAAAGAGCGAGTGCGCGGCTGGCAGCGAGTGCATCAGCGACAGGACGACGACCGTCCGCTCAACGGCGCTGCTCAGCTGGCCAAAGTGACTGTGGACTGCCTGGACGTGCTCGCGGAAGCTGCGGCTGCTGCTGGTCTGCTGAGGCTGCTGAGGCTGCTGAGGCTGACTCGGAGTCAGGCTGCTGCTGCTGCTATCATTATTATTATTATTACTATTGCTATTACTATTACTATGACTATGACTACTTTTGCTATTCCCATTGCTATTGCTATTGCTATTGCTTGTAGCAGTCGGATTGCTGCTGCTGATCGTTGTTGAGGATGGGGACGATGATGCTGCTGATGCTGATGATGCTGATGATGCTGCGGCTGGTAGTGCGGCGCTCGTGCCGCTGTTGTTGAACAGTGACATTATGACTGTTTGGGTAAGGGAAGAAGAAGAGTGAGGGAGAGTAAGGAGAAAGAGGGGGAAAAGCGGGAATGGAGTGGGATACCACCCCACTAACTAAAAGGTCAAAAAAAAGGAGATTGCGAAAGAAAAGGGTTAGAAGGACGTAAGAAGAAAAAAAACTCAAGAAAAAGAGGATACGAATCCACTAACTAAATAGCAGACAACAAACAACAAAAAAGATTGAGAAAACAACGAGTGAGCTTGAATGGTCGCAAAAAGGAAATCACAGAATAGTATAGTAGCCCGACGTGGATGGACTGCACACACAATATCGGCTGGACGCTCGAGGAGAACAGAGAGGGAGACGGCTGTTGTGTGTGTGTCGGTTCGGATTATCTTTCTCTCAGATTTTTGCACCCTTCCCTAGACTATGAAAAAAATTCTGGATTTGTTTGAAGCTTGTTTGACTCGCACGCACACAAAAAATGAGAACAGAGAGACAGAGACAACGAGATAGAGGCAGAAAACAGAGACAACGAGACAGAGACAACCAGCGACTCGAACGCCGCCCGAGGTGAGCCGAGACAGCGCCTCGAGCAGGAATAGCTTGTTACAGATGCTGTCAACCTCGTCGGGCATGTCCTTCGTGCCAACAGATAGCGTGCGGGGTCAAGAAAACGTTTTTACAGAGAAAATCAACGAATGAGCCGAGATCGAAGGCAATCAACGCGTGTGCATCGCTCAAATAGTATGGTACAGAGCTCCATAGGACTGCAAACTGAGCTAGTTGTGCTTGATAAACGCCTTTCCAGCGCTGTGCAAATTATCTCGATGCTCACTCCTTTCCTTATGTTTCAAAATGAACGTTGACGAGATTCTGCACAAGCGAGGCGAGTTCAACCCGATCGACTATTTTGCAATACTCAACTGCGATGCCAGCAGCAATGTAAAGGACTCGTGACTTGATGCAGATTGGAAAATCTGCTCAAAATCTGCTCAAAATCTGCTCAAAATCTGCTCAGAATGATCAAATTCGTGCCGAGTACCGACAATTGGCGCTCCGCCTGCATCCCGACAAGCAGCCTCCAGCCCGAGACACCGAGTCAAGCAACCCATCTGACATTGCAAGCACGGCATCGGACGCACGAGCGGCTGCAGAACAAGCGAAATCGAGCACGAATGACCAATTTGCCCTCATTCAGCGCGCGTACCAAGTCCTGCTGGACCCGCAGCTGCGCTCAAAGTACGAGCAATGGTACAGGAGTGGCCTTCAGCTTCAGTTTGAGTCGTGGCTGGCCCACGGCGACTCTGCGCACTCGGTAATGCAAACTCACTCTTCTCCCACGCGCGTACGCCACCTGAAACCTTTGCAAACGTTTGACTTGGACCGCTCATGATCTTTGTCATATTGCAGTCGGTGCATTGGCAATCGAAGGCGCGCCCGGAACCTGCAATCGAGTCGCACTCGGCTGTGCAGGAACGATTGCAATCTGCGTCCAATCCAACACCATTGAATGAGAAACCTCAACGATCGTCCGCCAGTCTCTTGCAACAGTTTCGCAACTATCAAATATAGTTTGTGGAATCAAAATTGCGCGGCGAGCATGCGGCGTCGAGGGAAAGCACTCGCTTTTCAAGGTGAGCCGCATCCAGCTCGCTGTCAGCGCCCTTACCCCAGTTCGAATCCTGCGCGATAGAACTGCAACTTGAAATGGGGAAATATCCACCATCTCTTATTCTGGCAAACAATCGCCTTGTGTACAAGAGTAAATGTATTCAAAAATGATGATACCACACCAACACAATGTCACGTCTAGTAGAGATTGGCGGCCTTCTTGAGGTTGTCCTTCTTCCACGGAGGAACAGCCTCGTACTCGCGCTTGGTCATGCCGAAGAGCTTCTTAAACTCGTGCTCGGACAAGTATGTCTCGAGCTTTCGGCTGTCGACACCTGGGGGCAAGACCTCCTGAAGCAGCTCCTCGTACGTGTAAATCTCGAGCGTGTACTCGACCAAGACTTCTTGGACGGAACGAATGACGTGGCCTCCTTTCTTCTGTAGAGCGCAAAAGCAGCAAAAAGAAAACAAAAAATGAGCAATCACGTACATCCACACTTTGCGCGCAAACAACACACTCACATCAATGCTGCCTTTGCGGGGACTGCGAGAGGAAGAAGCAGCCGCAGGTTCGGCAGGACGCTCGAGCAATTCGCGAGCCCAGCCGTGGAAGTGTGCAAGGAAATTGATGGACTCCTTGCCAGAGTTGATCACCCACAACGGCGTGTTCTTGCCCTTCGGGTGCTTGGTGCCTGCATTGGCCACATAGGCCTGTGCCGTCTCCATGGCATACTTTCTGACAATGGGCTTGGAGCGGGTGCCAAACCAGACGTACACCTCATGAAGGGCATCCAGCACAAACACGAGCTCATCCTCCAAGTCCTCTTGGCAAAAGTTGAACACTTGTTCGGCAGTAACCACGCCCGTTGCGTTAGTGAAGGAATACAAGCGCGGACTGACGCGCTCCTTGCCGCCGTAGCCGTCAAAGTAGGGCTGCTTGGCTCCGAGCATTTCCCAGAATTCCGGGGGCTCTTCGCCTTCTTCAATGGAGATGATCTCTTGACTTTCAAGCTATTAAGCGAGCAAAAAAGTCGTGAGAAAGAATGAGCAAAACCAAACGCAACAAAAACCAACAAACAAAAAGCGACATACCTTGAACTGCGCTGCAAGTCGCGCAGCGGTGCGGTGCTCGTGATCATTGCTGTGGCGACCGTGCCAGGTAAAGGTACCCAGACGTCCGGAAACCACGGCCGAATGCCAGGAATGCAAGTGGGCGACGGAACTGACCGTTTCGACGCCTCGCGTATCGATGGCGTCGTTGCCGCGGACGTCAAACATCAGCACACTGCCGGCGCTGCCAAAGGTAGCGAAGGAGCCCATACGCACCAGCATCTTGCCCTTGAACATGGCCAAGAAGTGATGGCACTCCTTGTTCATGGTGGTGCGCAACTGCGTCGCTTCGCCTCCGAGCTCCTTGTCATCCAGCTCAATCGTCCAGAGCGCAGAAGCTCCCTTCTCAGTGACGCTCGAGTCCTTGCCCTGCCAGTAGTAAATCACATGGCGGTCTGAATTCTTGAAAAAGTACGTGTACTGGATGACGTACGAATCGCCGCCAAAGAGCTGTCCGTACAAGCCGCGAGGGAAGGGTTCCATCTCGAAATCGCTAATACGCCTGTGAGCGATGGTCATTGACGTTGAGCCACAGAAAAGGACGAGAGTCGGAAAATGAGCGACATGAATAGGAAACAGAAACAAAAAAAAAACCAACAACACAGTCCAGCGGCTGACCAAATCTTAAACCGGCCCTCGGGCTTGGGGTCATTCTCAAACAGCTCGTCTTCTTTGCTGCGTCGAGGAGTAGAGTTGTACAAGACCAACGGATCGATCGTTTGCTGAACAGCAGTTTGAGCAATGTTGCCTTTCGCTTCTGCCATCATACTTGTGCCTGTCAAGATTCATTCAACAAAGCACAAGGAAATAGAAGGAAGGTGAGGGGGGGGGTTAGCACCAGCAGGTGGCAGGGCGAGTCCCACAAAATCAACCCCAAAAAAAAACAAAGCCAGCAAACCTTGGAAAAGACCTGGGAAGCCGTCAAACTTCTCCTTGAATAACACCATCTCTTGGCCTTCCAGAACCTTGAACAAAATCTTCCACGAAGGACGCTCCGGTTGCACCTAAGCTCCAAAGTGAGTCACAAGCAATTCTTCGACACCCAAATAAACAGTTTGAACCGTACGTAAAGCGTCTTGGCAATGCGAAGAGCAAGCTTGCGCTGAGTTTGAGAGCTCGATTTGCCCTGCCAAACATAAATCTCGGCCTCGCTCTCGACGACGTATGCAAAGTTTGTTTTCAGAATGTCCTTGCTCGGCTTGCGACCCTCAAACACCACGACCACGCGCTTGGCAAACTCCTTGTGGTCGACCACCTTGTAAATCTTGACGGGCGACGCCACAATCAGAGACTCGTCAAAGGTAGTCGGGTACGACTCTGGCTTGCCGTCAAGCAAGTCAAAAAACTCTTTCTTCTCGTCGCGGGCACCTTGCTCCATCGTGATGATTGTTGCAACACCGTCGCTGTGTCCAATCAACCCCTCGCAACAGGTGAGAACAAAGTCGAGGAACAACCAGCAAAATACACCGAAAAAAATCCAGCCCCTGTACCGTTCGTGCTTGTGAATGCGCATGGCCACGTCCCAGCCCTTCGCCTTGGTCAAGCGACTCGCGGCCGTGCCATTCCACTGGTAAATCTTCTTGCCAGTGTCGAGTACGTACGAGCACGCAGAGTTCAGAGAGGACGCCTTGGCTTCGCAAAGATGAGCATAACCACGACGCTTGGCCGTGCAGCGGATCAACAGCACCTTTTTGCCATTGTGGACATCCGAGCGATCGAGCACGACAGCAGCAGTCACTTCGGGACTGTCCTCGGTCTCCACTTCGGGCACGTGCAGAGCTTTGGCCACAGAACGCGCCACGTCGACTTGCAGCATGCACATGATCACAGCGCACCAGCGATCGCGCTCTTCAGGGGTCTGTCAACAACGAGTAAACGAGTAGGCCGCATTGGAATTGTTAAATCATCCAAAAAACAAACAGGCTCGACAGAATTTGGCGTCACTTTATACCTTTGCTCGCAAGTCAAGAGTGGCGGTCGCGGTCTTGATCTGGAAACCCAACTCGGGGTCCTGCGGTGTGTCCAAAAAAAAAGTCGTCAGCACACACACACACACACACACACACACACACACACACACACACACACACACACACACACACACACACACACACACACACACACACACACACACACACACACACACACACACACACACACATACAAATCGAAATCATCCTTCACCAAACTATCCTTCTTTCATCAAACTACGGCAGTGCGACATACCTTCTCGGACTCGACCACACTCTGGACCGAGGTCATGGGCACACGCTTGTCGGGCTGGGTCGCACCGCGGTAGCGGAAAAAGAACAAATCTTGGCCGACAAGCGACATCCAGCTCTGGCTGTACAAGCCCAGCATGCCCTGAGGGCGGTCGACATAGCCCTCCAGCGTCGTGGTCGCGTTCACAGGAACGGGTGTGATGGATCCAGAGCTGCTGTGGCTGTCGGGATCGGTCTCGCCATCTTCGGGAGCAGAGGTTGCATCAGGATCCAGCACGGTGGCGACAGCGAACAGGTTGATGGCGGACGAGCCGCTGCGCGTGAGGACTGGCGCCTGCTGCAAGGTCGAGCGAATGTACTCGAGCTCTGTCACCCATGTGATGGCCTTGGTGACGGAGGACGCGCGCAAAAAGCACACGCGCGTCGCAGTAATCACTTGGAATTCAGTCAGAACAGCAGGGTCGGCCGCAATCAGCTCTTGCTCTTGCTGTGCGCTGTGCGCGTGCTGTTGTTGGTGCTGCGAGGAAGCCGTGTTTGGAAGCGACAACTGCGAGTTCACAGTGCGGCGCACGTACAGCACCTTGGACATGTGAATGTCCTCCAGCATGTTTTCCAGTTGGTCCTTCTCGGGAACATACGGGTACAGCTTCAAGACGCCATTGTCCACCCGCACCCAGCGCTGCGGCCACGAATCAAACATCATGCCAGCCTCCTTCAAGGTCACGAGATCACCGCGAGTAATGTGATTGCACTTGGGGTCGTTGGCACCGCACACATTGTAGTCGGGCTCGTCTTCGCCGTTCTGCTGAGCGGGACCAGATCGCAAGCGCTTGGGCTCGATCGCTTGGAAGGCAAAGTTGATGCACGCATGAATAGCTCGCACCCATTCGTTCGCCTCGTTGTCACTGGCGGCCTGGAAGATGAACGTCCGGCCCAAGCCAGTCAGCTCCAGCAGGCGCGGAATGGTGCCAATCTTTTGGCGAATGTGCTGCGCCGCCTGGAGGTCTTCCAAGTCCTTGACGGACACCCAGGTCAGTCTGCCAGTGTCGACAGTGCCCAGGGGGTCCTTGGAGGTCTCGTTCTCAAAATAAAGCAGCTTGCTGCCGCTTGCTCCTTGGCGCACCAGCTTGACGTGCCGCGGCTTCCACGATCGGAAGAAGCCAGTCTGCACAAACAAGGTACCGACCTTGACAAGCTTGCCCGTCATGTCTGGGCCCGCCTCGGCAGCTTTTTGAGATGCCGGTGACGTCGGCGCCCCAGCGGCGGTTGGAGGACCGTTGGTTGAAGTGCGCTTGGCGTTGGCCGCGGACGGGGCGCGAGTCAACGAACTTGGAGACAGCGTCGTCTGCTGCGGGGCTGCTGCAGGGCTGGCTTTTTGAAGCGCAAGACGAATCGTGTTGACCCAGTGCGTGGCCTCCTTGGTCGTGGTTGCTCGGTAGTGTCGATCGAGATCGCGACCGTCCGTCACCTGGAAGCAGACGTCTTGCACCTGCTCCCACATGTCCTTGTCGGGATGAACCACACGCAGGCCAGGCTTGATCGGAATGGTGTAAATGGACGTGGAAGCCTCGGCCGAGTCGAAGGCGTACAGCACTTCGTCCTTGAGCGACAGGTGGACTTGGCGGAACTTTCGGAAGAAGGAGCTGGTGAGTTCTGCCAGCTGACCTTCGAGCGCCGCGCTGAGTGGCTGGTGAGGGGCAGAGGCATCGATGCCAGCCGCCGCGCTGGATGCGGCCGCAGCAGCTGCCGCGGCCACATCTTCTGCACGCTTCTTGCCGCCCGCCTCCTCAGGAACGTCAAATACGGAAACGGCGCCTTCGGGCTTCAAGCTGACAAGCTTTGGCGGAGCGAGCTTGCCCGCAAAGAACTCTGCAGACGAGATTGACGGCTCTCCAGAGGGTGTTGGCGGGAACAGGTCCTCTTGGAAATAGGAGGTCTGTGCAAAGAGCGCAACAGCACACAAGAGTGAGAGGGAAGGAGATCACGCGTGCACGCTAAAGTTGCAAACAGCCTAGGACCGCAAGCGGTTTAAAAAAAAACGAAAAAACGAAATCAACCAAAAAAACTCACTTTGCGCGGAACCTGCATGGACACAAATTCAATCATGTCCTTGTTGAGCTTGAGGAATTGCGCGACTTCGCACTTGGAGACGTCGCACAGGCGCTTTGGCAAGAGCTTTGCGTTGAGGATGGCCGCGAACTTGAGCTCCAGCACAAATTGGAGGTGCGGAGATGTGTCGCTTGCTTCAAACACGTGCATGCCCTCGCCCTGAAGAGAAGAAAAAAAAAAAGAAGAAGAAGAGAGAATCGGTTTACAAACGTCAGTGCATCATAAATTTGGCATGAACAGCGTCCATCCAAGAAGGAGACAAACCTTGTCAACAAGATAAATCAAATCCGTGCCCAAATCGTAGAAGGGAACGAGCATGCTGGGAGACATGTTCATTTGATGCCGCTTGAGAGGCTGCGACAGTTTGCGGTTGTCCCAAACAGCAACCTCGCGCAAGCTGGCCTTGTTGAAACCAACCGTCGCAACACGTTCGCTCTCTCCAAGCCAAACAGTGTGGAAGCCCTTGAGACCGTCGTGCGCGTCAGTCGACTGTGCAAAAGAAGAGCAGAGTGAGATACGCAAGCCGTGTCAGCATCATGAAGGAGTGTGAACGACACAAAAAAACAGCAAACAACAAGGCCTTACAGAAGTGGCTTCACCGGGTTTGCGAGCGTCAAAGTAGCGGAGCTTCTTGTCCTTGCATGAGGTGACGAATCGCTGGCCATCCAAGCTGAACGAGACCGACAGTGCAACATCGTCGTGACCGGCAAACGAGGACATTTCCTTGCCTGCCTCGAGATCCCAGAGCCGGACCGTCGAGTCGGCAGCAGCCTGTTCGCCCAAAAAAAAAAAGCATCGAATGTGGTGAGAATGCAGTACAATCATGTTTGCTGTCGCTCATGACATGCTCAGTAAGCAAGCAGACAGTTGGGCAAAAGAGCTTACTGATGCAAGAACATGGTTGGCAGTTGGATGGAATTGCGCAATTGCCGCTCGCTTCGTGTGGCCCGACAGCGTGAGTGTCGGTTCTTCGATATTCCTTCGAATGCCGTCTTCGGGGAACTGCATGGATTTTGGTCACACAATGTTCAGAATGTTCAGAATGTTTGGTGAGTGAAACTGATTCGTGACCAAGCGCGGATTTCGCTTTCTTGGTCGTTTTTTCCCCTTTCTGATCGTTTGGGATGTGTTCAATGATGATGATGTCGACATTTGTTTTTGCTCCCATTGGAAGTTGGTCTGTGTGTGTGTTATGAGGATTCACTCGACCTTCCAAATCGAGGTGTGGACTGCGCAATTTTGACTTGCTCTCGATCCTCCTGCACCGTCCGACCAACTCCCCCAAAAACCACAACATGACAACTGATCCATCATCGAATCGACTGAAAGTTGTGAAGTGCAGATGAGAATGGGTCCGAGTCAACGACCATCGCCCCTTTCCAATCTCTCGCTCGTTCACCCATTGTCAGAATTCTTCGCTCCTCCAATTTGTTTCAGTTCGGGGTTCGTTTTTTGGTTTGTTTGTGATCATGTTGCTGTGCGTTGTCAACCGTGCATGCTCTGTTGAGTGCTGGAATCGCATTGCAATCACAACACTACAACAATTTGTATGGAATTGCATTGCAAACAACCGAACACTTTTTTTTTTTTTTTGTCGTTCTTTCTGTTTTGCTTTTTCAACCGACCCGGCAACCCATCAATCATCATCATCATCATCATCATCATCATCATCATCACCGTCGTCACACATTCTCAAACTCTCACAATCCCAGCTGTTGTTGTTGTTTCCATCCAACAAAAAAAACCAACCGAATGCAACAAAATTTGAAACGGCAAAAAAAAAAAAAAAAAAAACAAAAAAAAGTCACTGTCTTTCCATTTCCTTCCTTTTTTTTTTTTTTTTTTTTTTTTTTTTCAGATTCTCTTCCTTCTCAAATTGTTGCTTTGCTTTCTCTTCTGATGTGTTTTCGTACCTGCCACAGCTTGACTGCGCCATCGCGAGCGGCAGTTGCAGCGACCGTGTGGACGAACGGGTGCAGATCGAATCCGAGGATGGTGGCGTTGTTGACGAGGAGCGCGGGGCTGTCTGCAAACCTGCGCGGCGCCACTTCGCTGGGCTCGAACGGCATCACGGCCAGTGTGTTGGCGTTCGGAGTGCTCCACGGGATGGCAAAGTAGCTCGCATTCGCTTCAATCCGAAAGTCGCCCACTTTCGCATTCGTCCACTTCCAGTCCTTCTTGGGCGCCGCCGTCATCCACTTGAACCGCGAAACGCTCCCGCCAGTCCCAGCGCCTGTCGATCCGCTTCCTCCTCCAGTCATTCCACCACTCATCGCTTTGTGTTGTTGTCGTTTTTGTTTGTTTGTTTGTTTGCTTGTTTTTGACCGAGTTTTTGTTGAAAAGTTCAAAGAAAAAAGAAAAAAAAGGAAAAAAAGGAAAAGAAAAAAAAAAGAGTGAAAAAATTTGGAAGAAAATTCGTGAAATTCTGCGATTGTTGATATTTGTTTGTTGTTTTGCGCGTTGTTTCGAATGCTGTCGTTTGAGATGAGAAAGTGAGACGAGAATAAACAGCGCGAGTTTCGTTGGGTGGAGAGGGATGGTTGTGGGAGTGATCGGTTGGAAGGGAAACAACAGCCAAACTGGAAAAGGAAACCACGACACGCAACGTTGAAGCGCAGGCTGTCGTTTGAGATGAGAAAGTGAGACGAGGATAAACAGCGCGAGTTGTGTGACAGAGTCATGAAAGCGAATGATGTGAGAGCGATCGATTTGCAGGGAAACAAAAGCCGATCAAATTGGAGGTTCAGTCAGGAAACCGGATGAACGTTCAAAGCGCAGGCCTTTGCTGAGACCCTCAAAGTGAACACGGCGGCTGACTGGAAGGAATCTCACTTGTTGACTGATTCATGTGAGTGGGTGATTTTTCAAACAGGCGGCGTTAAAGAGAGCTCACGAATGAAAATGCTCAGAAAAGTGCACCATCAGGCCTCACACAAAGATTGAGGGAAAAGGGACTCGTCCTTGTGTTACACGAGAGTACACAAGTGAGGGTTGACTTCATTCAAAACCAATCCAATCCAATCCAATCCAATCCAATCCCATACAACCCATTCACCACAAAAACTGCATATGGGTTTTTCCAATGCAAAAAAAAAAAAAAAAAAAAAAAAAAAAAAACCCTCTTGCCACCCCGGCCCTTGGCGACGTTCCCGCGCCCCTTTGACAACCACCAGTGTATGTGACCTATCCATGGTACGTGGTTGATATTTGGAGGCCGGGACGCTGCATCCAAGACGTGATTGACGAGAATGGTGGCTGTTCTGAATACTCATGTGGAGCTGACTTGCTGCAGTTTTTGTGGTGCATTCTGAGCATTTCTCAGTCTTTTTTTTTTTTCTTGGCTTGGTCCATTGTTCGATTTCTCCACACTTGCACCTCACATTCATCAACCCTCCTACTGTATCAACCACGCTTGCCGCACTGCGTTCCGTGAGTGTCGCTGGCATTGCAGCTCGCGCAGTGGATCTGCTTCCTGCTGCAGCCAGAGTTCGAAACCACGCCTCGATCGCCGCGTTGGCCCCTGCAGCCTACCGCGCTCAGCCGGGTCGTTGCACTGACACTTTTAGCAGCGGCAGTCGCATTCGAGCTGTGCCAAGCGCTGCTGGCCGTCGCGGAATCTCGAGCTCAGTGCATCCTCAGCAAGCCAAGCAAGCCAAGCCAGCCAAGCAAGCCAAGCAAGCCACCCCGCTGTCCAAGGCCCCCGAGTCTGGCTCGTCATCATCATCATCACAGGCATCGTCGTCACAAGCATCGTCGCTGCAGGGTAGCGCAAGAACGAAGCAGAAGCGGTCGACTTTGAGCTCCATCTCAAGCACTGCGACTGACAGCACGACTGAGACTCTTGACAGTGATAGTACCGATAGTAACACTAGGACAAAGGTGAGATTGAGATAGGAACGTGCACTGCATGCATTGATGGATGGATACTCTTGATGCGAGGTCTTATTGTCTGAGAATCGAGCTTTTTTGCGCTCACATTAAGCTGCTCCCGGAACTTGGTTTTCGCAGGAAATGCCGCATTATGCA
>NW_011887300.1:1183137-1191936 GCF_000151315.2 Capsaspora owczarzaki ATCC 30864 | reverse complement strand
GCAGCTCGATGGCTTGATTACCGCTCGACCAGATCCCGTCACGTTTGTACGTTAACTCAGCTTTTGAGGACTGGTGCAACGATGGGTGGTCGTGACTTGGGGAGTTTGGGTTTTGGCGACGACTGTTTCTTGATCTGACCTTCTGTCTCTCGATACGCAGACCCATGTTCCAGCCCATGTCGGTATCGAAGGTAACACTCAGGCCGACCTTCTCGCCAAGCATGGCTCGAGTATGCCTCAATTGACCCCGAATCTGCGTCCATTGAGCTCGACACGCTAAACCGTTCGCTTTTTTGCGCGTTATTTTTCCGTACCTGATGCAATAGCAAAGAAACTGAATTTAAAAAAAGAAAACAAGTGCTTTTTCTGACAATGTGCCAATCTCCCGGTGTTCGTTCTAGTACAAGCTCAGTCTGAGAATCTTGCTGACGGATGGAGTATCGTCGCGTGGTGGCGCACAACCTGGTCCTGCTCATCAGCGCCAGTACCGACGCCCCACCACCGTCCTCCTCAACCTTCTCATCGGCCTTTGCAGCATCGCAGAGTGACGGAAGCCGAGCAGCGGTTGCTGAAGCTGGCCCAGCTGGTCACCCTTATGCCACTGCCCCTCCTGCTGCTGCTACTGCTAGCTGCGACGTCCAGCGCGCGTTCGTCCGCGCAGCACTCGAGCGCATTCTGATGCTGGCAGCCACCCCTGGCCAGCCCACCCAGAGCCAGAGCCAGACCCAGAGCCAGAGCGAGAGCCAGAGCCAGAACACAAGTCAGGCCGCTGGTTTTGGCGGGAAATCTTGCTCAGAATCTGGTCTCAGCAGCAGTTCCCGCCATCCAGTGCCGCACGAGTCGGACGCTGACCATCACAACAATCATGAGCATGATCGCAGTCATTTTGGGTCGCTGCCTGATCGTGCTTCGGTGGATCCGGGCAAGCGTTCCAATGGAGCGAATGGACGACCAAGACGAGGCGACCTGTCGCGACGCAAGCTGAGCATGCTGAGCAAGGAAGACGATCATCATCATCATGATGCTGCGGATGGAAGTGATCAAGCGAGCGCTGGCACTGCAGACGAGACGGTCAATGCACGCCAGGACATTGAAACAAAGAGCGACGATGCGTCGGTCTGGGAGCGCAACCAGCTCCATCTAAGTGTAAGGCGTTGAAGGCAGGCATTATTGCTCAAGGTGGATTGTTTGGCTTTCATCGGAAAAGCGGTGGAAACGGATGAGGGTTCCCCTTTTGAACAACTCACTCATCTCGTTTTGCTTTCGGGGGTGGTTGGCTTTTGACAGGCTGTTGCCAAGCTTGTAGCATCGCGGGAAATCTCGCGAGTTGCTATTGTCACAACGACAGAGCGCGCCGAGCAGGTCACGCTGTATTCGCAATCATCCGAAGGCAGTGAGATCGGTTGGATGGACTTTTCAGACCTGTCCAACGTCCGCAGCGCCTTGCAAAAGATGGACCAAGTCGCAGCTACTCCATCCGAGCAGCCAAACGGCACTAGTAACAGTCACACACCCGTAGCGTGTGCAGCCCTTTTGCATCAGCTGCTTGATCAACACAGCAATCGCGCATTCCGCTCATCTCCCTGCCTGGTGCGACCCGGTGAGCGACAAGCTGCGGCAACTGCAGCTGGTGCCGCTTCTCCACGCAAGCCGACTCCGCTGTCACCCGGGGGAATGCCTCTGTTTGATTCGCCTCAGAAAAACAGCAGCAAACTGCAGCAGCAGCCAGTTCGGCCTCCACTCCCTGCAACGACACCAGAAGAAGACCTGCTGCATGTCGTGTGGATTACAGCAACTCCACTCGAGACTGCTGTTGACTCCACTGCCGCTCTCGGACTGCTTGGTGGGATGCGACGCGCGTCCACTTGGCACGACTCCTTCGTGTCTCTTCTCTGCTGCGAGCATCAATGCAAGACAGGCGAGCGCTCTTCCTCGCAACATAAACGTATTCGTTTGGTGGATGCCACCTCTGATGCCTCCTCATCGGCTGACTCTACGCAGGCCATGGTCGAAGACTTCATTCCCGGTGTCACGGTGGAAAGCTTTCGATTTTCGCATCCCTCTTCTGTTCACGAACCCGAATCGCCCCGAGGACCAGCGCACACGCCGTCGTCATCGACGAGACACAAGCGCTCCTATGCGGCTGTCGACAACGAGACCTCTGGGCACGGCTGGTCGAGCTTTGAGCTGATTTCGCAGTTTGCCCCATTCTCTCCATCGCCTCTTTCCGCCAGTCCGTCCTGTCATTCAGTCTACTCGGCCGGCTTTGACAAAACGCCTTCCGTACCGCTGAATGGCAGCATTGCAGCGCTTGCATTCCAACGTATGCTCGCGCGAACTTGCATCACTGCTGGGCAAAGTGTCGTCTGTGCTTGTGTCAATCTGTCGGCACTCCTGCCCACTGGGGCTTTGTCTGATGAACTCGTCCAATCGATGACACCTGCACAGCATCGCCTGGCACACAAACTTGCGCGAGCAGCGCAGGGTACCATGATGCCCCAGAACATTGCGACAAGCTCGCTGCAACTTTTGTCCATTGTCAAGTGTGAATCCATGCCCCTGGAGCTTCTCGGCTCCCGCGAGTGCGATATGCAACTAGACATTGCATGCCTCGATGGCACCTATTCCCCCCAGACGGCACCTTGCTTGCTGCGAGCGTGGTTGGCGCGAGAACGAGACTTTCTCGCTTCTACGGCCACCACCCCGCTGACAGCGCGTCGGATGCCAGGTAATTGCGCCCTGTTGTTGCGGCTGTCCTCGAGTGCCACACCTCGGGCCGGGTTTGTCGCACAGAACGCAGGCAAGCCTCGGACCACGTTGAATTGGCTTCGGTCTGCTTCTGTCTTGCCAACCGCGACGAAATGGCGATCAATGGTGTGGTCCACTCCTCCTGCCTCAGACGAGCCCATGACCAAGTCGATCGATACCAGCACTTTTGCGACACTCGGCACGCTGGTGGGTTATGTGGCGGCCGATGGGCGCATTTTGGTCACTCCCCTTTTGTCGTCGAACAGGCTTCCGTCCGATGTGCGTGGACCCCACCCTCAGATGGAAGAGACGTTAACTGTGGAACGGGAGTATCTTGACGCGCTTGCACAACCAACGCAGCTGTCCGCGTTCATCAAGAAAACGTTGCAGCCAGCATCGGAGCACGAGCCCGCCATCAGCGTCCATCCCTTTATTGCGCGTGTTCTGGAAAGCAAGGGGCTGCGAAATGTCCAAAACCATGTCGCTTGCACTTCAACAAGTGTCTCGGCTACAACGAACGGAGCAACAAGTCATTCGCAGCCCATGGCCTCGTCGAGCAAGATGCCATCTGCCCGGTTGTTGCAGAGTGCCTCTGGTCTCGGCGCTTCTCCCAGCGATCTACTTCACTCTGGTCCTGCGAGAGGAGGCAGCTCCACTGCGCCGCCAGCCCGGTTGGAAATGGATCCTGTTGCCATGCAATGCCGGCTGCTCGACTTGCGCGCGGACGACCAAGCGTCTGTTTCTCTCGCCGATGTCATGGAAACTGGTTGGATTGCGGACAAGAAGCGAGCTGCGGCAGTTGCACGACTGTTGCAAGACGTCCGTGGGAAGGTTGAACGTGACTATGACGCCGACATTGCTGTTGGCACTCCCGAGCACTGGAAGGCACGGATTCAAGCTCTCGGTGAAATTCGATCCTTTGCTCCGTTGAGCGCCCATGGGATTGATTATAACAGCGAGCAAGTGTGTGATATGGTTGACACGCACATGATGGTCAGTCATTTGCCGCTGTTGGCTGCAACTGCGGATTTGCGCCGACCCGATCGGGAGGGCCGGGCCAGCACGGTCGCGTCTCACCGTAGAGATGCCGCCGAAATGAGTGCAAATCAAGCCGACAAGAAAGCTCGTGGCGGTGCTGGACCCAGTCGAGTCCCCGCGTTCTCGGCTGCACAACCATCAAAGAATGTGCGGGCTTCCAATGGTGCTGCGCTGTTACAAGAGAAGCAAGATCGTCGCTCGCGAGATGGCACTGCCCAACCAGCCGGCCATGTCTCGCGGCCGAGCGCGGCACCCGATCGCAGTATCGAAGAGGCGAACAGACGTGAAGTCAAGCGTCTTTCCTCCGAAGCAATTGGTGCTTCGATTCCGAAGACTGACAAGCAGCATGGCCACTTGGTTACCATTTTGTACCGAATGGTGATTGTTCTATTGGAGGTAAGAATGGTCGAGTTGTGGTTTGGGGTTTTTTTTTTTTTTTTTTTTTTTTTTGTTGTTGTTGTTGTTGTTGTTTGGTGAGTGGTGAGTTGGTTTGACCGTCGGTCCCTGATGTTGTGTTCTCACTTGCTATTGCGTAACTCTTCTGATTGCTCCGTCACTTGGTGTTAGGCTCGGTCGGGTGGCTTGAACTCGGCTCTGATTCCAACAGCCGATATTCAATCCAAAGTCAACGGGTTGGTGAACCAAGTTGTCCCTATCTCCGCCGAGAGCAGACCGCGCACTTGATTGAACTGATGCAGCATTCGTATCTAATTTATTTGTAAATGATGAGGAAACGCAAACCTTGTACTGTTACAACTCTGCTTGGCGTTGACGACGCTCGTGCAGGACGATAACTTGGAATAAAAACACCTCTACCAAACCCCAGCAACATGAAACTAGGAGGAGGCGCGATTGGTAAAACCAAAGCGCAACGCAAATGAGACCCAAACCAGCCGCATGTTGCCACCACTGCATGGCATGCAGAACAAAACTAAACAGCTGCATAGAAGTAGCAGGCGGCAGCGGGTTGGTACTTTTGGTTTCGGGAAGCGGCTCGGAAGCAGAGGACAATGGCGCACTAGAAGGCAGTGAGTTTACAACAAACCTGCGACGCCGGGTCATCTTGATGGATGCATCGGAGGGGTGGTCTCGCGATGCCTCGTTGCGGAGGAATTCGGACTCTGCCTGTGTTTCGGCTTGAAACATGGCCTCGATGGAAGGAGTACTGCCTCGGGCCCAACGGGCGCACCAGAAGGCTCGTAATGAAAACACCAAATGCCACGGGACGAGAAGGAGGGCTGCGAGCAAAGGTGGAAGACTTTCAAAATGAACTGGTCGCCAATCCAAGATTGTGACCCAGCGATCAAACGCGTCCTCGACAAAGGTGCAGCTGGAGAGGAATAGCGACAGCACCCCAAGTGCACACGAAAAGCAGGGAAGCGCGTCCCAAAAAGCGGAAGCTGCCGTGTCAGGCGGTAGAAAAGTCGCTGGTGCCTTGCCGTAGTACCAGCTGGCTGAAAGAAGCGCGCGAACCATGCTCCACGGATGGTGAGCAAATTTCACGAACGTGAGAGAGCGCGGCGCTGGCGAGAACATCAATCGTTCAGGAAGAATGAGGGCCAAGCTGAGCGCAGCCAGCACACCCGCCAGCATGGACTTGGGCGAGGCAAGCAGAAGGAGTACTGCTGTGGCAATACATGCGGCGTTGTGAATGGCCAAGAGTGGAGTGTCGCTGGTTTGAAATGGCTATTGGGAGATCGCGACGAGCAACACGCAAAAAAGCAAAAAAAAAAAAAAAAAAAAGGAGTCAGAGAATGAGAGCAGGCCAAACGACAGAGACTGTTGAACATTCTTTGTACCTTGAGTGAGTGCAGTGAGGTAAAGAATGCGCCAGGTCCTGGCGATTCACGCCGCTGATTTGCGACGCGCAACGCCACGCGTATTGCTTTCACTCGAAAGGCGATTACTATCCAACAGTGCTGAACAATCGTCAGACCCAATGTGCAAGTCGCCAGTTGCCGAGCCGTATCTACGATTCACAGCAAAGTGGGAAGATGGAGAGGTCAAGTAAGAACCACAAGAGTCAAAACGAAAAAGCCCAAGCTGCAACGCACCTTGCAAATCCCAGACCAACGGAAACGGTGTAGCCAACATGATGCTCCCAAGAAGCAATGCTTGAAGTCCGAGTAATGCAGAAAAACTGTCTCCAGCACAGTGGTTTGTTGTGAGTGCAAAGTCGAAAAGGAACAAGCAAAAAGAGAAAAAAAAAAAAAAAGGAAAAAAAAAGGCCCTTCCTTACCTTTTCTTGAGATGGAGCTGTGTTAACGTTGATCCAACAGCAGCGATATCGACAGTGAAAATGCTAATGACAAGCAGCGCAGCGACTGCATTTGTCAAAAACACAAGCGGCTCAGAAAACGTCAACAGAGTTGGTCGCCACACCTCCTCGCTCGCGGGTGCGGTCGCGTTCAGCCACCACGTCGCCTGCACGGCCTGGTCTGGCAGCGTCGTTGTGTTGTAGTGTGTGCGGTACACTGCACGCAGCACATTGAGCGAGGTGAACGGGACGAGCATCAGCACTGGCTGGAAACCGGCTGCGAGCATGAGCGCAGTGCAAACGCGACTCGTCAGCGAGGTTCGCAGCGAAACGACGCGCTGTGGACCAGACATGGCCACCACAGTCGTTGGTGGTGGCGGTGGCTGCTGTGCGATGGAACTCGGAATGGCAGGCGGCGGGGCGGCAGTGCGCGTCGAGTTTCAATGCGAATCCAGCAGAGTTGAATGGACCATTGGGACTGGCATTCGAAACGGTCACTGGGTTGAGAGGCGTGTGATGACGACGAGCTTCACGACGCTGGGGCAGAATAATTTCAACAACGACGGCGAAGGCGACTGCGACAAGTGCGGGGATGCACGCAGCAACAATCGCAGCCGCCATTGCTCAGAGTGACAGATCCAACAAACGACTGAGGTAGTGGTCGAAATCGCTCAGATAGGTGCGCTAATTGGTGCCGTGTTACCGGGATGAAACAGCGAAATGCTTGTACGAGTGGATGTGCAGCAGGGGATACTATGTTGTTTAATGGGGTTCAGGTTGGGTCGGTGGTTTGCAAATCCGTGTGCTCGACTGCATGCACTTTTGGGCGAACGGGTCTCATTGGGAGACTCGTAATCATACAAAGCAGGTCTTTCGAGCTATTGGCCAGTGTAACGTCGGTTTGATTGAGACAAAGCGTGCCAAAAAAAAAACGAAATACCAAATACACGAATTCCTCAAGAACCTTCGCCGGCTGGACGGACGCGAACTCGGGTCCTAACAATGCATTGACGCACATAATGTTGGCATGTCATATTGTTGGTCCCGAACTCCGACCAAGCCCAACAGAAACTGAAAATTGTCAACTGAATGCCAAAGCCCTTGTGCGCCCTGCCAATGCTGTGCTTGCGGCACATTGTTCGTGCAGATTGGCAGACACCTTGCCGAACCATCTCGATTTATTACATATTATACTATAGATGACCTGTACTTTCGAATGAGCACATCTTCGACCGAAGGCAGACTTGAATCTGTCGCTGCTTTCCATGCTCAACTTCAGCGCAACCGTGCGTTCGTGCAATCGTTTCCGAGGCAGACCAGTATCGTTAAACGGCACGAAAATAATATTTCCAACACGGAATTAGTGAGCCACAGGCTGCTACGAAGCCGCTCAGTACACTTTGAGTGAACACAAAGTGCGCCTCCATTTTTTTTTTTTTGTTGCTGTTTTTGCGACTCCCAGAGCTCAATTCTCGTTGGTCAAGACATTTGCCCAAGCTCGCTAGCATCTCGGGGCTTGTAGCTCATTTGGTAGAGCGCATCGTTAGCATCGATGAGGTCAGCGGTTCGACTCCGTTCAAGTCCATTTTTTTTGCTCACTTGTTTTTTTTTTTTTTTTTTTTTTTTTTTTCTGGCTTTGGCTTTGGCTTTGGCTTGGCTTGTTTCACATCCGATTTGTAGAACTACATTTCTTCTTCTTCATAAATGTTCCAACCGTCACCCTAAGTTGATCATCCTGGTCTTTGCCTTGGCTGTCCGATTGCATTTTCACTTCAGTCGTGTTTGGTTTTTTGTTTTGTTTTTTTGGCTGCGTTTTGGTAATGGGCGAGGGCTCTGGGCTCTGCGTTTGAAAGATCCCCCCTGAGAAGAAAGTGCTCCGACTCAGGATGTGACGCTGGGGACGCAGGGTGGGTGCATGGCGAGAAGCGAACTGAAACAATTCTGATAGTTCGACAGATTGACCTGAACCAGCAATGCCGTCGAATCCGCGTAAGAATGACAGAGTCGAGGATGCGAGCGTGCAACTACAGTTAGTAAAAGCCAAAGTCATTGCAACAGTGTGACGGCACGTGGATTGACTGTAGCGCATTGATTCTAACTACAGCCGGCCCCGAGCGCGGGAAATTGCTGAGAGCTTACTCGTGGACACGACGTGGGTTTGCGTCTAGTAAGGGCATCTAGTATTGACTGATGATGTGAGTGGCTGATCCAAAAGTCAGGATTTAGAGCGCTCACTAATGGAGGGGAAGGACAGCTTGTATGAGAATGAGATAGAGAAAGGTGGAGCAAACGCGATTGCTGAAGCACTCAAGGTGAACACGTCAGTGACTGACCTCGGGTAAGCAAAATCACATTCGCTGATGCATGTGAGTCAGTACAGTAATCCAGTGACAATACAGAGTCTTCGCTGATGTCGAGGACAGCCTGGGTAAGATTCAGATTGGCGAAGGTGGAGCGCGAGCAATTGCTGAGACACTCAAAGTGAACACGAAGCTGACTTGGCTCATGTAAGTCATCTTGCTTGAACCGATGCACGTGTGTGGAGGTACATAGCGGGAAATCAGAGTGATCACTGAAGGAGAAGATGGACAGACTGTGCCAAAATCAGATAGGCGATATTGGAATGAAGGCGATTGCTGAAGCACTCAAAGTGAACACGTCATTGACCGAGCTCGAGTAATGTAAGACCTTGGTAGGGTTAGCCAGGCAATGTTGTTGTAAAGTGTTTTATTTCACTTTGCAGACTGAACTGCAAT
>NW_011887300.1:1179798-1181415 GCF_000151315.2 Capsaspora owczarzaki ATCC 30864 | reverse complement strand
ACGAACACTCGGTCCTCGCGCTTGATGAGACCGTCGTGAAGTTGGTATCGTTTGGAGGATAGAAGCTCTACTCCTTCTTCTTCCCCCTCGGCCACCGCCTTCCGCAAAGCCTCGCGAATGGCAGTAGGCGTCATGACCGTAGGCGCGCTCGGCAGAGTCGCCCCGGGCGAGAACACGAAATCTTCGCTCTGCTCGTCACCGGCCTCGCCAGCGACTGGAGCCACCAACAACTCGGGGTCCAACACCCGGCCTTTAAGCTTCTCCTTCGGCCCAGCTCCCGACGCCGAACGGGACATCGCATCCGCCGCACCGTTCTTGGAGCCCTCCAGATGCTTGATGACCAGATCGAACTCGCCCAGCATCTCGCACCACCGAGCCTCGCGCGCCGTCAGCTCCCGCGTCTCCGTAAACCACTGCAAATTCCTGTGGTCCGACCAAACGGTGATCTTGCCCGAACCGCAAACGTAATGTCGCCACTCGCGGAGACACTCCAGGATAGCCAGCAGCTCCTTGTCGTAGACCGAGTAGTTGATTTCCGGCTTCGTGAACACGCGCGAGTAGTAGGCGACCGGATGCAGACCGTCGCCGGACTCCGACCTCTGCATCAACACACCACCCAACGCGAGATCCGACGCATCCGAGAAAATCTCAAACGGCCGTGACGTATCGGGGTACGCCAGCACCGGTGCCTGGACGAGCGCCTGCTGGATCGCGCGGAACGACTTCTCGCACTCTGCCGACCAGACGAACGGAACATTCTTCCGCGTCAGCATCGTCATCGGGCGCGCCAGCTCGGCATAGTTCGGCACATGACGCCTCATGAAGGACGCGAGGCCGTTGACCTCACGCACACCAGTCGCGTCCGTCGGCGGCTTCCAGTTGAGGACTGCCTGCACCTTGCGAGGATCCACCGCCACTCCGGCTTCGCTGACCCGCCGCCCCAAGAAGTCGACACTCGACGTGCCAAACACGCACTTCTTCAAGGAGACGTACAGGTCAAACTCCCTCAGCCGAGCCAGCATCTGCTTCACGTGGAGCTCGTGCTCCTCCGGCGTCTTGGAGAACACAATAATGTCGTCAAAGTACCCTCCAGCGAAAGCGGAGAGCGGGCCCATGACCTCATTAATCAGGCGCTGGAACATCGCCGGCGCGTTGACCAACCCGAAACACATGACCCTGTGCTGGTACAGCTTGCCGTCGCACGGGAACGCCGTGTATTTCTCACTGTCGGCGCTCAATCTCACTTGCCAGAACGCGCTCGTGAGATCAAACTTGCTGAAAATTTTCGCGCCCTTCAGCTTGTCAATCAGCGCCAAGGCATCAGGCGACGGGTACCGATCCCTGATCGTCGCCTCGTTCAGACGCCGGGAGTCCATACAGACGCGCCAGCCATCACCCTTCTTGACGAACATGGGCTGGGAGCAGAACGCGGACTCGGACTCCACAATCATGCCAGTCTTCAGGCCCTCCTCCACGTACTTCCTCAGGGCTTCCTCCTTGCTACGGCCAAACTTGCGGTTCGGGTCGCACCTGAGCTGCTTGGACGGGTCAATACGGATCACCGCATCAAAGCCAGGTCGGCTCACGGGCAGCTTCTTGGGTCCGCTCGGCTCAAAA